>NW_027408089.1:0-1371 GCF_003265705.2 Callorhinus ursinus | reverse complement strand
CTAAAAGACTCTTTGCCAAAACCAGTTGTCGAGAAACTCACTACCTGTGTTTTGTTCTCGGAGGTTTATGGATTCAGGTCTTATATTCAAGTCATTCATCCATTTAAAATTTTTGTGTGTGCTGTAAGAAAGTGATCCGGGGGCACCTGGGTGGCTCAGATGGTTAAGCGTCTGCCTTCGGCTCAGGTCATGATCCCAGGGTCCTGGGATCGAATCCCGCATCAGGCTCCCTGCTAGGTGGGGAGTCTGCTTCTCCCTCTGCCTCTCTCTCTCTCTGACTCTCATGAATAAATAAATAAAACATTAAAAAAAAAAGAAAGTGATCCGGTTCCATTCTTCTGCATGTAGTGTCCAGTTTTCCAGGACCATTCACTGAAGAGACAGTCCTTTCCCCGTTGTATATTTTCTGCTCCTGTGTCGTAAGTTAAGGCCATATCTGTGTGGGTTAGTTTCTCAGGTTACTTCTTCTTCTTCTCCTTCTCCTCCTCCTTCTTCAGTTTTTTGTTTTACACTTTATTTTTTGGGAAAGTATTTTTCCTGTCGGAATATACACAGTGTGGACTTTATTGATTACATGTCATACTATTTGTTAGGACAATTCTCTGACATGTGTTTTTGTAAATGACTTGCTGGATCTATAACTTTCCACAGGTTTAACATTTGGGCAGAACTACTCAAAATGTTATATTCTTCCATCAGATAAGGGATTGTGTCTGATTGTCTTTTGTGATGCTATCAGTTGTGATAATTGATATCTGTTTCTTTTCCATGATAGGTTTATTAAAGTGATTTTAATATTTCAAAAATGTGGATTCTAAATCACTCTTATTAATAATATGTGTGTATATAAAACAAGTTCAAAGAAATGCATTTATTGGAATCAGCTCTTGAAGGAGGACATAAATATTAATTCCCGTTCGGAGTTAATAATAATTATATCAGACCAAAGTCTAAATATACCTTTAATGTACTGACTCTAATGAGTAAACTTTGCCAAAAGTGCTATGATTATCATTTCCTGAGGTTTCTATTCGGTTCCATTGACCTGTGTGTCTGTTTCTATGTCAGCACCATACAGTTTTGATGACCACAGCTTTGTAATCTAGCTTGAAATTCGGGCGTGTGATGACTCCTGCTCTCTTCTTTCTCCAGATGGCTCTGGGTATTTGGTGTCTTCTGTGATTCCATATGAATTTTAGGACTGCCTTATATTTCTTTGAATAATGCCACTGGAATTCAGATAGGGATTTCATCATATCTGTAGATTGCTTTGGTTGCTATGGACATGTTAACATGATTAACTCTTCCGGTTAATGAGCAGGACGTATGCTTCCGTTTTTTTGTGTCGTCCTGTGTTTCTTTGACCCATAC
>NW_027408088.1:339-1371 GCF_003265705.2 Callorhinus ursinus | reverse complement strand
TCTTATCGTATCACTTATCTCTCGAATTCTGCCCTCGTGATCCTGTAGTTGTTTCTCTCTCTTTTTCTCAGCCTCTTTATTTTCCATCATTTGGTCTTCTATATCGCTGATTCTCTCTTCTGCCTCATTTATCCTAGCAGTTAGTGCCCCCATTTTGGATTGCACCTCATCAATAGCCTTTTTGATTTCGATTTGGTTAGATTTTAGTTCTTTTATTTCTCCAGAAAGGGTTTCTCTAATAACTTCCACGTTTTTTTCAAGCCCAGCTAGTATCTTTAAAGTCATGATTCTGAACTCTAGGTCCGACATCATACTAATGTCTGTATTGAGAAGGTCCCTGGCTGACGGTACTACCTCTTGTTCTTTTTGCTGAGGTGATTTCTTTCGTCTTGTCATTTTGTCCAGAGAATAGATGAATGAGAGAACGAAATGCTAACAGGTTTACAACGTCCCCAGCAAATATACTGTGTACAAATCAGAAAAGACCTGAAACCAGGGGAAAAGAAAGGGAAAGAAAGAGAAAAGAAAGAGAAAAAAGAAAAAAAAAAAGATAAAAACAAAAACAAAACAATACAAAAATAGCAGAATATGATCAAATATGATCAGGCTAGTGCATAGATCAGTGCCACACACTAGATTTTGGGCGTATTTTGGTCTGTTAGAAAAAAGTGCCTCCTAAAATTTTAAAGGAAGAAAGACATATATGTACAAAATAAGGGTTGATACAATGAAGGGATGGAAGATGACTGTAAAGATGAAAATTATAAAAGGTTTTATAAAAGGACTTGGTGAGATAAGTTGTTTGAAAAAGGAAAGAAGATTTAAGAAAAGAAAAAAAAAAAGGAAAAAGGGAGAGAATGTGATCAGGCAGGAGACTAGAACAAAGCCATACACTAGTGATTTAGGGTATATTTTGATCTGTTAGAAGAAACTGTACCTCAAAATTTTAAAGAGAGAACAACTTATATATATATGCCAAAAATAAGGGTTACTACTATGAAGGGATAAAATATGACTCTAAAAATGAAAAAT
>NW_027408088.1:0-239 GCF_003265705.2 Callorhinus ursinus | reverse complement strand
GATGAAATAATGAATCATGGTTAAAAAAAAAAAAAAAAAAAGCCATGAATCTATGTGCAGTATTCCCCTAGCGCTGGAGTTCTCCCGTTCTCCTTGATCGATCAACTTGGTCTTGGCTTGCTGGCTGTTTGTGCTGATCTTCTGGGGGAGGGGCCTGTTGCTGTGGTTTCCAAATGTCTTTGCCGGAGGCGGAATTGCCCCGCCCTTGTCGGTCCGGGCTAAGGAAGCTGCTCCGGTTT
>NW_027408087.1:0-1371 GCF_003265705.2 Callorhinus ursinus | reverse complement strand
GGTGATGGGTATTAAGGAGGGCATGTATTGCATGGAGCACTGGGTGTTATACACAACCAATGAATTATGGAACACTACATCAAAAACTAATAATGTACTGTATGGTGACATAACATAATTTTTAAAAAGCACATGCTGTGAAAAAACAAAGAAATTGAAAAGATGATTGTTTTATAATTACAGATACATGATAGACAATAGATGTAACAGATAAATTGATACATGATAGGGGCCGGAACAAGATGGCGGAGGAGTAGGAGACCTGGATTTCGTCTGGTCCCAAGAATTCAGCTGGATAGGAATCAAACCGTTCTGAATAACTACGGACTCAACAGGAGATCGAAGAAAAGAATAGAAACAACTCTCTGAACAGAAAAGCGACCACTTTCTGGAAGGTAGGACGTGCGGAGAAGTGAATCCGAGGTGATATCCGGGAGAATAGATGGCAGGGGTGGGGGCCTCCATCGGCCGCTTCTGGCAAGTGGTAGAGCCCTGGAACACAAAATCGGAACTTTTAGAAGTCGGCTCCGCTGAGGGACGTCGCTCCAGTGGCTAAGTGGGGGATGGAACCCTCGTGGGACAGTGTGGTCTCAGGACCCTCGGGGTCACAGAAAGACTGGGGGTGCCTGAGTGCGCCAGAGCTGCCAGGTATCAGAGTGGGGAAACCCGCTGCAGAGACGGAGCCGAGGCGCGGGCTCTCAGCTTGGGGTTGCCATAAACTGTGATCCGTGACCCAGTCGGGGCACTGCTCCTCCAGCAGGGACCCAACAAGCGGCAGATCCAGGGAGACTCACCTTCCTCCCCAGGAGGAGTGGTGCGGGAGTGCACCACAGGGATCTGCTGGGTTTGGAGACTCCACACTGAGTGGGGTGCCAGAGATAGAAACACTCAGTCACAGGCCGGGTGAGCATGGAGTGAGGCCGGGGACAAGGGAGTGACTGCTTTTCTCTGGGGGCGCACTGAGGAGCGGGGCCCCGAGTTCTCGGCTCCTCCAGGGCGGAGATTGGGAGGCCACCATTTTCACTCTTGTCCTCCAAACTTGTACCGAGAGCTTGCAGGGAACAAAAGCACCCAAGAGCAAACCCAGAGCAGATAGCTTAGCCCAGACTGACAAGGGCGGGGCAATTCCGCCTCCGGCAAAGACATTTGGGAACCACAGCAACAGGCCCCTCCCCCAAAAGATCAGCACGAACAGCCAGCAAGCCAAGACCAAGTTTACCCATCAATGAGAACGGGAGAACTCTAACGCTAGGGGAATACTGCACATAGAATTCATGGCTTTTTTACCATGATTCATTAGTCTTTCAAAGTTAATTTTTTAACTGTTTTTTTTTATTTTTCTTTTTCTCGTTTTCAACCAACATCTTATCA
>NW_027408086.1:0-1371 GCF_003265705.2 Callorhinus ursinus | reverse complement strand
ATTTAAAACATTTTAGAAAATAAAGAAATAAAATAATTTTTTTAAAAGATATGTATACAGATCAGTGGGATTTAACTGAGAGCCCAGAAATAAACCCCTTCATCTATTTTCCACTGAATTTTCACAACGGTGGACAACATTACAATGGGGGAGAGAATGGTCTTTTCAACAAAGGGTGCTAGACAATTGGCTATCCATGTACAGAGGAATGAAACTGGACCTTTACCTCACACCACATATAAACATTAACTCAAAATATATTAAAGGATTAAATGTAAGAGGTAACACTATAAACTCTAGAAGAAATAAATGGGGATAAATCTTCATAACCTTGGATCTAGCAATGCTATTAGATCTGACACCAAAGCATAAGAAAGCAAAGAAAAAATAGATAAAATAATATCCTCAAAATTAAAAATCTGTTCTGGGTGCCTGGGTGGCTCAGTTGGTTAAGCGTTTGACTCTTAATTTTGGCTCAGATCATGATCTCGTGGTCATGAGATCGAGCCCACGTCAGGCTCCACACTGAGTGTGGGGCCTGCTTAAGATTCTCTCTCCTTCTCCCTCTGCCCCTCACCACTCGCACACTCACTCACTCTTAAAAAAGAAATGTAGAAAAAAAATTAAAAATCTTTGTACATCATAAGATACTATGTGGAAAGTGAAAAGATAGCCCCCAGAAGGAAGGAAATATTTGTACATTATGTATCTAATAAGAGTCTGTTGCCCAGAATATGTAAATAGCTTTTACACCTCCTCTGCAAAAAGACAACACATTTTTTAAAATAGACAAAAGACTTGGATAGACCTTTCTCCAACAAAATCATACAAATGGTGAATAGCACATGAATAGCTGTTAAACACCCTTAGTCTTTATGGAAATGAAGATTTAAACCAGATAGATGTCCTTTTACACACAATGGAATCACTATAAACAAGAAAACTAAAATAACAAATTTTGGAAAGGATGTTGAGAAACTGAAACCCTTACAACTTGCTTGTGAAAAATGGTGCAGTCTATGTATAAAATATTTTGGCATTTAGGCAAATAGATCAAAGGTAAATTACCATATGGTTCAACAATTATACTCCTAGATACCCCCAAAATTGAAAGGAGAAGTACCCTTATTCAGCGCATTTTTCACCACAGCCAAAAGGGGGAAGCAACCCAAGTGTCAACTGACAGATGAATGGATAAACAAAACGTGGTGTACACACAACGGAACACGATTCAGCCTTAAAAACGAAGGGGGCTCTGACACAGGCGACAACACAGCATGAAGCTGGAAGTCATCACGCTGAGTGACATCAGCCAGTCACAGAAGGACAGACGCCCTGTGGTCCCACTTACATGAAGTGTCCTGAGACACA
>NW_027408085.1:0-1372 GCF_003265705.2 Callorhinus ursinus | reverse complement strand
TGTAAGTTTCCCTCTTAGAACCGCTTTAGCAGCACCTATATCCTGTGATATGGTGTGATTTCATTTGCATTTGCTTCTGGATTTCCCCTTTTGATTTCCTTTTGACCCAAGTGTTATCAAGAAGCATGTTGTTTTCCACATACTGGTGAATTTTCTACCTTTTTGCCTGTTAGTGATATCTCATTTCATACGCTTGTAGTCGGAAAAGATAGTATGATTTTAATGTGCATACATTTGCTAAGGGTTGTTTTGCCATCTATCTTGGTGAACGCTCTGTGTGCACCTGAGAAGAATGTGTATTCTGTTGCTGTTGGATGAAGTGTTCCATATATGTCTTTTAAGTCCTTTTTGCCTACAGTATGGCTCAATTCCAATGTTTCCTTGTTGATGTTCTGTCTGGAGGACCCATCCAATATTGAGAGTGGGCTATTGGAGGCGCCTGGGTGGCTTAGTCGGTTAAGTGTCCGTCTTAGCTTAGGTCATGAACCCAGGGACCTGGGATCGAGCCCCTCGTTGGGCTCGCTACTCAGTCGAGAGCCTGCTTCTCCCTCTCCCTCTACCTGCCACTCTCCCTGCTTGTGCTCACTCTCTCTGTCCAATGAATAAATAACATCTTAAGAAATTGGGGTATTGGAGTCTCCTTGTATTATCGTACTATTGTCTATTTCTCCTTTTGGTTTTTTAAGGATTTGCTTAATATATTTTGGTGCTCAAGTGTGGAGTGCATATTTATGATTGCTATATATTCCTGAAGAATTGACCCCCTCGTCATTACCTAATGACCATCTCTGTCTCCTGTTACCATTTTGGCTTAAAGTGTATTTTGTCCGACATTAGTGTAGCTAACCCTGCTCTCTCTGGTTTCCACCTGCATGGAATATCTTTTGCCATCCCTTCACTTTGTACCTCTGTGTGTCCTTAGAGCTGAGGTGAGTCTCTTGTAGGCAGCAGTTGGTTAAATCTTGCTTTTTGATCACTAAGCCACTGTAGGTCTTTTGATTGGAGAATTCACTCCATTAAAAGAGTAATTATTGATAGGACTTACTAATGCCACCTTATTATTTGTTTCTTGGCTGCTTTGTAATTCTACTTTTCACTTCTTCCTTTCTTGTTGCCTTCCTTTGTAAATTGACCATTTTCCATACTGGTGTGCTTTGATTCCTTTCTCTTTACCTTTTGTGTATCTATGGTAGATCCTTGCTTTGTGGCTCCCGTGAGGTTTACATACAACATCCTTTAGGTACAACAGTCTCTTTTACACTAACAACAGCTTAAATTTGGTCACAGCCCAACTCCATCCTGTTATTCCCCCCCTTTTACCTTTCTTACATGATCATTTACGTGTGTGTGTGTGTGTGTGTGTGTGTGTGTG
>NW_027408084.1:0-1372 GCF_003265705.2 Callorhinus ursinus | reverse complement strand
GGAATGTGAACCAAGTGCTACGTAGACAATCTGCGAGCCTACAGGAATGTATATAAGCAGGGCCATTTTCAGTGAGCTCAATATGTAATGAGACATCTAATTTATTCCCCTTCCGCAAGAAATGAGTCCTCTGGCCCAGCCTACGCACAGTCATTCACTGCTTGCAAGCCTGCAATGCCTTTGGCCTCCTCAGGCCAACATAGTTCTGAACAGCATTTCCAGGGGACTCTGTGGCCAACATGGCCCCACAGTCACGAAGAATCTTCCAGATCCTCTAGCTGAATGAACAGGCTATTGCTCTGAGACACGGGAACAGAAGGCCCAGAGGGGGAAACTCGGCAGAAAAAGAGCAAGAGGGTGGAAGTGGGTATATCCTGGGCCAAATGTTTTTCTTAGAGATGCGATGAGACAACCTGTTCTGATTGAGGTGACTAGGCCCATCTCCTCGCAACCCATTTTGCATTCCCAGGAATGAGAAAGAACTGTGGGCCTGGGGAAAGGGAAACCATGGCCTAGACCTGGGAGCGTGTCACCAAGACCTCTGCATTCTTCCTTCCGAATGAGAGCGAAATTTGGTGGTAGTGTCGTTGTGGTGGTGGTGGTGGTTGTGGTTGTTGTTGTTTTGCCCTTCCCTTTAATGGATGGAGGCTGCAGTCATTCAGCTATACTAATGGGACTCCCAGCTGATGCTCAAGGTTTTGGATGCAAGCTTTGGTGCTATAGTCCTTGAAAGGGCACGTCCTGAACACACCAGATGCTGCAGCATACAGCCTATGGGTAAACGTTCTGTTCCCCCAAAGGAGGGCATCTCAAGGTCAAGGAGAGAAGAGCCACCTTTCCTTTCCTTTGGGCTATCAGATAAGGAGAGGCTGACTGAGCACAGCACTTCAGTAGGAACTCACGACCAGTCGTTGGGTGCTGGCTACCTGGGTAGAATCCCCTCCTCGCCGTGCATAAACCAGCTCTAAATTTTAAAAAGAATCGGCAAGGGCATGGAAATGATTCCAGTGAAGCCCGAAATTTGATAATAAAATTGGGACTAGGATACATCTGGGAATGAGGTGTTTCACTTCATTTCCTTTTACCCAAGAAATGGGGCCCAGTCCCTCTAAAAACCTGGGGCCAAGCCTACACAGGAACATTACTCCCAGGGCACTTGCAAATGTCTTAACCTCCGAGGTCCCCAAAGTTCTGAAAGCCCGTTCCAAGGGGCAACCTGCCCCAATCTCTCCCACAGTCACAAGGACATAGCTGGACCTGCTTAAATAGAGGCTCTTACTCTGAGACACTGGATCTGAATGACGTCCAGGGCAAACGTAAATTGAAAAAAGAGCTAAAGGGTGGACAAGGACGCATGGAAGGCTAACGTTCT
>NW_027408083.1:0-1372 GCF_003265705.2 Callorhinus ursinus | reverse complement strand
GATTTCGTCTGGTCTCAGGAATTCAGCTGAATAGGGATCAAACCATTCTGAACACCTACGAACTCAACAGGAGATCGAACAGGAGAGTAGCAACAACTCTCTGAACAGAGAAGCGACCACTTACTGGAAGGTAGGACGTGCGGAGAAGTGAATCCGAGGCGATATTCGGGAGGATAGACGGCAGGGGAGGGGCCTCCGCCGGCCGCTTCTGGCAAGTGCTAGAGCCACGGAGCACAAAATCGGACCTTTTAGAAGTCGGCTCAGCTGAGGGATGTCGCTGCAGTGGCTAAGCGGGGGGTGGAACCCTCCCGGGACAGTGTGGACTCAGGACCCTCGGGGTCACAGAGAGACTGGGGGTGCCTGAGTGCGCCAGAGCTCCCAGGTATCAGAGCGGGGAAGCCGGCTGCAGAGATGGAGCAGAGTCCCGGGCCCTCAGCTCGGGGTTGCCATAAACTGTGATCTGCGGCCCAGTCGGGGCATGGCTCCTCCAGCAGGGACCCAGCAGGCGGCAGATCCGGGGAGACCCCTTCCTTCCTGGGGAGGAGCGGTGCGGGAACGCACTGCAGGGATCTGCTGGGTTTGGAGACTCCGCGCGGGGTCGGGTGCCAGAGATAGCAACGCTGGATCACAGGCCGGGTGAGCACGGAGTGCGGCCAGAGACCGGGGACACGGAAGTGACTGCTTTTCTCTGGGGGCACACTGAGGAGCGGGGCCCCGAGTTCTCAGCTCCTCCGGGTGGAGATTGGGAGGCCACCATTTCTGCCCTGGTCCTCCAAGGCTGTACGGAGAGCTTGCAGGGAACAAAAGCTCCTGAGAGCAAACCGGAGCAGCTTCCTTAGCCCAGACCGACAAGGGTGGGGCAATTCCACCTCCGGCAAAGACATTTGAAAACCACAGAAACAGGCACCTCCCCCAGAAGATCAGCACAAACAGCCAGCAAGCCAAAACCAAGTTGATCGATCTAGGAGAACGGGAGAACTCCAGCGCTAGGGGAATACTGCACATAGATTCATGGCTTTTTTTTTTTTTTTTTACCCATGAAAATTATTTCATCAAAGTTAATTTTTGTTGACTGTTTTTTTTTTATTTTTTTTCCCTTTTTTAACCAACATCTTATCAATCCCTTTAAAAAAAAAACATTTTTTATTTTTCATTTTTAGAGTCATATTTTATCCCTTCATAGTAGTTACCCTTATTTTTGGCATATATATATAAGTTGTTCTCTCTTTAAAATTTTGAGGTACAGTTTCTTCTAACAGATCAAAATATACCCTAAATCACTAGTGTATGGCTTTGTTCTAGTCTCCTGCCTGATCACATTCTCTCCCTTTTTCCTTTTTTTTTTTCTTTTCTTAAATCTTCTTTCTTTTTT
>NW_027408082.1:645-1372 GCF_003265705.2 Callorhinus ursinus | reverse complement strand
CTCACCTTCACGGTCAAGTACAGGCCATCATGAATGTCAGGGGCCAGTGCGTGGCTGCTCAGGCAGGCGAGGGCTCAATTTCTACTGAAGGAGACTCTGGCTTGTCTAGCAGGGGCTCTGGAGGGCTGCCTTTCCATCTCCTCTGCTGATCAGCTCCGGTACTGGAGCCATTTTACCTGCCCTCGCTGGGCGTCGCTCTCCTCCTCTGTGCGATGGGTTGATGATGAACGATCCCTCCCATGGCGGCAACATGTGGAGTGCTGGTGATTGACGTAAGCCTGGCACGGAGCCTGGATTGAAGAGTGCACAGGGGGATGGTGAGCGGTGTGGGCAGTGAGCACTCCTTCCCCGGAAAGCAATTTAGGTTTTCCATGCAGCCGCCAGGCCACTAGCTGGGAGCCGAGGAACAGTGGCCGACCACACTCCGGAGACCAGGGCCCTGCGTGTGGCTCTTCCTTAGCACTGGGACACGGTGGGGTCCGCGGGACATTGGGCCAGCTCCTCTCTGAGGGAAGGAGACGAAGGAAGGCTTTCCTTGGGGACCCCCAACGCCACATAAGAGGGGAGGAGGCTTCCCCCAAAACAGTCCATTGAAATTCTGCTTCTGTTAGAACCTGAGCGTTGGGCTTTGGTTCTTTCACTTGCGGGGCGGACGAGATACACTTGTTCGCCAAGACCCATCGTGAGATGAAGAGGTCTTGCAGGTCCCGGGCATCCTGGAGCCGGG
>NW_027408082.1:0-545 GCF_003265705.2 Callorhinus ursinus | reverse complement strand
AGCGGGGAGCCGAGGAGCAGTGGCCGACCACACTCCTGACACCAGGGCCCTGCGTGTGGCTCTTCCTGAGCACTGGGACACGGTGGGGACCGCGGGACATTGGGCCAGCTCCTCTCTCTGAGGGAAGGAGAGGAAAGAAGGCTTTCCTTGGGGACCCCCAAGGCCACATAAGAGGGGAGGTGGCTTCCCCCAAAACAGTCCATTGAAATTCTGCTTCTGTTAGAACCTGAGCGTTGGGCTTTGGTTCTTTCACTTGCGGGGCGGACGAGATACACTTGTTCGCCAAGACCCATCGTGAGATGAAGAGGTCTTGCAGGTCCCGGGCATCCTGGAGCCGGGGAAGGGAGAGGGGCCCGTCCCCTCCCCGACTCCTGCAGGAGACGTGTCCTACCAAACCAGGATGTTTTCGGGTCGTGGTCCTGGGCTAGGGTTGGAGAGAGACTGTCTCTGCTCCTGACTCTGGGGCGGAGAGGGCCTTTTTTAGACATAGCACCAGCCACCGAAGACAGGGGCTTCAGAAAGAACACTCTGCTGGACTCGGTCCC
>NW_027408081.1:532-1372 GCF_003265705.2 Callorhinus ursinus | reverse complement strand
CCTCACTCTTCTCCCTGGGAGGAAGGAGCCCCGGACTCACACCTGCCCCACACATTAATCGCTCCTCCACAAAGAACAAACTGGCTCATTCTCCAGTCTCTTCTCTCTCCTTCATGAAGAACAGAGAGGAAATGTGAGGATGATAAGGAAAGTATCGCTCACTGAAACAGTGGGAGGCTCAAGGATTATTCCACACCACAAATCCACACATGTCAGACTTTCTGGAGGCCAAAGTCCCTGAATCATGCATGTGACTCTCTGAAAGCAGGCAGCCTCACTGAGAAACTGCCTCTTGGGAGACACAGTTACTCCCATAACCTTAATTCTTAACAAATACGTATGTCAAAGCTTTACATCACAATCGGGAAGCCTAAGGACTGCAGGGTCAGTCTGGTGTATGGCTATATGGCTGTTGTGGGCAGGGCCACATCCAACATTTGGAGGGTCAAGAGACTGTGAAGGAGGAAGCACTTGTCTCATCCACACAGATGTTGGGAATGAAAACATCCTGTGGGGCCGTCTACACTGCCCATGGGCCTGTTACACTGCCAGGAGCACAGTCAGCTCAGTAATGGCTCTGGAGGATCAGATGGGGGACCAGAGCGTCCAGGAGGTTGGAGTGCGGGGCGGGGTAGGACAGGAGGAAAGAGAGCTGAGGTGTCCACATTCCCAAACCAGGCAGGGAGTGTGTGCTGTGTTTGCATTTCAGGCAGGGAAGAGTATGTCAGATGGAGGCTCTGAAGTTGCAAACCTTGTAGGCCAACCTACGAGGGCATTTCTTCCCTAAGCCGATGGGTGGCACAATACAATGCAACAAACTGTACCTATCCTTACAATGAA
>NW_027408081.1:0-432 GCF_003265705.2 Callorhinus ursinus | reverse complement strand
TCAGATGGGGGACCAGAGCGTCCAGGAGGTTGGAGTGCAGGGCGGGGTAGGACAGGAGGAAAGAGAGCTGAGGTGTCCTCATTCCCAAACCAGGCAGGGAGTGTGTGCTGTGTTTGCATTTCAGGCAGGGAAGAGTATGTCAGATGGAGGCTCTGAAGTTGCAAACCTTGTAGGCCAACCTACGAGGGCATTTCTTCCCTAAGCCGACAGGTGGCGCAATACAATGCAACAAACTGTACCTATCCTTACAATGAACCTGGCAACTGAAAAGGAAATGTCACATATTATGGCAACCAAGGCATGATGAGCCCGTCCCGCCTGCCCACCCAGCCTGCGACAGGAAGAGGAGTCGGGCGAATAGACAGGCAGCTCCCTGCAGGGAATCCTGGGGCTCAGAAAGCCCCGGGAGGCAGGGCAATCCCAAGACCATTT
>NW_027408080.1:236-1372 GCF_003265705.2 Callorhinus ursinus | reverse complement strand
TGTGCCCCAGCAAAGTGGACAGGCGAAGAGTTGGCCGTCTTGTAGGTGACACAGGGAGGGGGGCGATCAGCGAAGTCTGGGGGAGCTGCCTCCGCCCACCACGGCCAGGGGTGCTAGCACTGGATGTTGACAACAAGGGGCTCCCATTCACTGAACCATCACCCTAAAAGCAAATACAACAGAGAAAAAAAAAATCAAAGTGTCAGACCAGAGGCCAATGCAGGTGAGAACCATGGAGGTGGGGGGTGAGGCATGGAGAGAGGCAGGCACCCTGGGAGGGGACCGGTAGGGTGTGTGGTCGAGGGGAGAAAGCCGCTGGTGCCGGTAGGCCTGGGGAGGTGGTTGGGGAACAGTGGGTAACAAAGCGACAGGCACAGCTCGGGGAGAAGGGAGACCAGAGGCCATTCCAGGGCAGTTGGGAGGGGAGGATCGGGCTGGTGCAGGAGGAATGAAGCAAGGATGAGGGGAGCGCAGACTCAGTCGTGGGAACCAGGACATGAAGGAGGATTCGGAGCATGGTGGGGGGGGCTCATAAGGAGGGGCAGTGAGGGGGGTCCTGTCTTACCGGTCTCGGGGGTCCTGGCTCCTGCCCAGCTGTTGGTGATGTGGGGTGGCTGCTGAGGGAGGGTTTGGGCTGCGAGGGCTCCCAGCCCCCAAAGCGGTCACAGGAGTAGAAACACAGGAGAGAAAGTGGGCTGCCTCCGCTCTTGGGACCGGACCCGCTCCTGTCTGCACTCCCTCCAGCAGCCTGTGGGCCCCTCTCCTGGGGGTGGGCCTGGCCCTGCAGCACTGCTGGGTGCTGGCCAGGAAAAGCGGAAGTCAGCACAGCGAGCCAGGTGGGAAGACAGACCCCCAGCCCAGACCCGGTCGACAGGGCCAGCAGGGGGACCCAGCTGGAGAGCTGAGGTGCGTGGGTGATCCTGCCTTGTCCCCAGACCTAGGACTCACAGCCCCCTACTCAAAAAGAATCCTCTGGCATTAGGTTTTCAAATTGATCATTAACTCGGAAAGAACTAGTTATGGAAAACAAGTCACTGCACCAAAAGTCAGCACTATGGTGAGCGCCCCTTCATGGACCTCTGGCACCTTGAAGCCAACACAGCCCTTCCTGGCCTCCCTCACCCGGCATGTGCCAT
>NW_027408080.1:0-136 GCF_003265705.2 Callorhinus ursinus | reverse complement strand
CCACTAAACACAGGTGAGATCAGGTCACTTTTCCTCTCAATGACCCCTCACTCACTGCAAATGCCAAAGTTCACACAACTGCCCATAGATCTGTGAAACTCTCAGCCTGCTCTTTTACAGTGGTCTCTGCTCAGTC
>NW_027408079.1:0-1372 GCF_003265705.2 Callorhinus ursinus | reverse complement strand
GTCATTAAATAATAACCCTGGTCTAGCTGGGGTGACATAAACATTGAAGAACTGACCAAACTAGATTTGAAGACTTTTTAAGGTCCTTTCCAGCCCATGAGGTGGAGGTCTTTCTAGTTCACTCATGGTGTTTGGCCACTGGCAGAACTGGGAGGAGGTTTGTTTCCAACATGGCAGAGTTTCCTAGACTTGGGCTAGAGGTTTGCCTCTGCTGCTTCTCACACAACATCTCTGTGCCAATTATTTAACTCTTCTGAACTCCCGTGAGCTCATCTCAACAATGGGGACAGTGACACCGACCTTGAAGGGCTGCTGTAAGACTCACATTGGTCAATAAATCTAGAGCACCTAGTGCCTCACTGCTTGCACAGAAGCTGTTCAACACAAGTGACAAAAGTCCACAGCACATGACCATTGTGGAGGGAGTTGAAAATTTCCCTATGTAAACTTTAAAAGTGTGAGGGTTTTTTCCCCTAACACAATAAGCAAAGAAGAACAATAATTATTGATAACCTAGTACATGCCAGTGGCTTTGCCCCCTTCTCTTATCTAATCCCCTCAACAACCCTGTCTGGTAGGTGTTATCATCCTTGTGTTCTAGATGAGGAAACTGAGGCCCAGGGAAGCTGAGCAACTTTCCAGGGTCACCAAGCATGAAGGGGCAGAGCCTGTAAGTGAGAAACCCAGGGTCTGGAGGTCCCCCAGCCCTTTCTGTGTCTGAAGCTCATGATTTTTTTCACTTGATGAGAGAAGAGTAAAATTTGTGATTTCAAATGTGGTCCAAGCCATTAAATGAACAGGGTGCCTCCGTCCTTTCCATGTGTACATCCCTTCTATGTTCTTAACAAAAAGAAAATTCCAGAAGCTAACACCTCCATTCCAGGTCAGCCATCTGTCATAGTCACATCCTGCGCAGGCAACTGAACATAAAAAAATCTAAAAGATATTCATGTGGCCATTATGGCAGCATGGAAAGATGTAGGAAAATAAATAAATAATAAAAAGAAAAAGAAAAACACAGTATAAAATAAAATAAATTTAAAAAGACAATACAGGGTGCTTGAGTGGCTCAGTTGGTTAAGCGACTGCCTTCGGCTCAGGCCATGATCCTGGAGTCCCGGGATCGTGTCCCGGGATCAGGCTCCCTGCTTGGCGGGGAGTCTGCTTCTCCCTCTGACCCTCCCCCCTCTCATACTCTCTCTCTCTCAAATAAATAAATAAAATCTTAAAAAAAAAAGACAATACAGGTTTTATATTAGCTTGTATCCAACTTAGTACTCCATATTTTCTCTCTGAGAATTTTTTGAATATGAAGTGGATGAGCCAGTGTGTGTGTGTGTGTGTGTGTGTGTGTGTGTGTGTGTGTGTGTGT
>NW_027408078.1:0-1372 GCF_003265705.2 Callorhinus ursinus | reverse complement strand
ACACACACACACACACACACACACACACACACACACACACACACACTGGCTCATCCACTTCATATTCAAAAAATTCTCAGAGAGAAAATATGGAGTACTAAGTTGGATACAAGCTAATATAAAACCTGTATTGTCTTTTTTTTTTAAGATTTTATTTATTTATTTGAGAGAGAGAGAGTATGAGAGGGGGGAGGGTCAGAGGGAGAAGCAGACTCCCCGCCAAGCAGGGAGCCTGATCCCGGGACACGATCCCGGGACTCCAGGATCATGGCCTGAGCCGAAGGCAGTCGCTTAACCAACTGAGCCACTCAAGCACCCTGTATTGTCTTTTTAAATTTATTTTATTTTATACTGTGTTTTTCTTTTTCTTTTTATTATTTATTTATTTTCCTACATCTTTCCATGCTGCCATAATGGCCACATGAATATCTTTTAGATTTTTTTATGTTCAGTTGCCTGCGCAGGATGTGACTATGACAGATGGCTGACCTGGAATGGAGGTGTTAGCTTCTGGAATTTTCTTTTTGTTAAGAACATAGAAGGGATGTACACATGGAAAGGACGGAGGCACCCTGTTCATTTAATGGCTTGGACCACATTTGAAATCACAAATTTTACTCTTCTCTCATCAAGTGAAAAAAATCATGAGCTTCAGACACAGAAAGGGCTGGGGGACCTCCAGACCCTGGGTTTCTCACTTACAGGCTCTGCCCCTTCATGCTTGGTGACCCTGGAAAGTTGCTCAGCTTCCCTGGGCCTCAGTTTCCTCATCTAGAACACAAGGATGATAACACCTACCAGACAGGGTTGTTGAGGGGATTAGATAAGAGAAGGGGGCAAAGCCACTGGCATGTACTAGGTTATCAATAATTATTGTTCTTCTTTGCTTACTGTGTTAGGGGAAAAAACCCCAACACTTTTAAAGTTTACATAGGGAAATTTTCAACTCCCTCCACAATGGTCATGTGCTGTGGACTTTTGTCACTTGTGTTGAACACCTTCTGTGCACGCAGTGAGGCACTAGGTGCTCTAGATTTATTGACCAATGTGAGTCTTACAGCAGCCCTTCAAGGTCGGTGTCACTGTCCCCATTGTTGAGATGAGCTCACGGGAGTTCAGAAGAGTTAAATAATTGGCACAGAGATGTTGTGTGAGAAGCAGCAGAGGCAAACCTCTAGCCCAAGTCTAGGAAACTCCGCCATGTTGGAAACAAACCTCCTCCCAGTTCTGCCAGTGGCCAAACACCATGAGTGAACTAGAAAGACCTCCACCTCATGGGCTGGAAAGGACCTTAAAAAGTCTTCAAATCTAGTTTGGTCAGTTCTTCAATGTTTATGTCACCCCAGCTAGACCAGGGTTATTATTTAATGAC
>NW_027408077.1:0-1373 GCF_003265705.2 Callorhinus ursinus | reverse complement strand
GCAGTGAACAACTTTAATTGAATTTGGTAGTATAAGAATTCATGACTTCCTTTAGTAGTGAATTGCTTGCAAGTATGAAAACTTTGTATAAATGAAATCAAAAGATACAGTCCCAGTAGAGTAGCAAACTCAGCATCTGACTTGCTAGTGTCAGGAAAAAAAAATGTTTTCAAAAGTTTTCAGCTCCCCATCTGCTGCTGTGCAATAAGAAACAAAATATTTGTGTTTCCACAAAGCCCAGTCCTGGTAAACCCTGGAAATCAGTGTTGGGAAGAATCAGAGCAGGGAGTAGCCACTATTTTGGGGGAAAAAAAAATCAGAGCAATGCTTCTGATAAAACTCACTTCTTGGCTGATCCATTTAAGTTCTTCTCATTCCATGAAGTATCCTTGTGAAATAAGCCAAACCAAAACTCATCTTTCTGTCATTGGGGATTCTTTGTCCAAACTCCAGCCACTTACAGTAATGTAAATTGTATTGTCTGTTCAAAATATTCATGCTTCTATTACCAAAGAGAGGGAATTATAGGAGATTACACATCTCACTTCACTGACACCTGGGGGCATTGTGATTTATTTTGACTAGTGATATGACAGTACCGACTTCTGAACAGAACTTTGAGTGTCATAACATGGCTTGTCATAGTTCATGAAGCCAGCATGTATCAGATAAAAGCTGTTCTTTCTGCCTTGGTCCTGGAATGAAGATGATGCAGGAGAGCCACAGTCAGCCCATGATGGACATGAACTTAAAATGAACTGAAATTTTAGGGGCTAATTTTTTTACTGTAGCATTAACTTTTAGCCTATCTTGACTGATGCATACATCTAACTATCATGTGCTAGTTTAGTATTTAGTAAATACTAATAGTGAATTAATGAATAAACTAATAAATGCATAGAATAAAAACTGTAATTATTATTATTAAGATTATATCTGCATATTCAAATGCAGGTTGTCCATGTTAACAGGAAATTGTCCTATATTATATTGAGACCAACTGTATTTTCTGGGCACAAGGCCCACACATCTATATTTTACTCAAAAAGACAAAGTTGATCAACACCTCACATATTCCCTAATTACAGGAAATTGTAGAATATGTCAGAGACCGGCTTTCCTTCATACACTGATTGCTAAAGGTAGTCCTTCCCCACCTAGGTCACAAATCAGGTCTCAAAAGGTACCAAAAGATTGGGATTATTCCCTGCATATTTTCAGACACAATGCTTTAAAACAAGAACTCGATCACAGGAGGAAAGTTGGAAAGAACTCAAATCCATGGAGGCTAAAGAGCATCCTACTAAAGAATGAATTGGTCAACCAGGAAATTAAAGAAGAATTAAAAAAATTCATGGAAACCAGTGAAAATG
>NW_027408076.1:0-1373 GCF_003265705.2 Callorhinus ursinus | reverse complement strand
TGGGTATTGGGGAGGGCACGTTCTGCGTGGAGCACTGTGTGTTATGCAGAAACAATGAATCATGGAACACTACATCAAAAGCTAGTGATGTGATGTATGGTGATTAACATAACAATAAAAAATTAAAAAAAAAACAGCAGGAAGACCATCAAGTTTATGTTTCAGAAAAGCACTGAAGCCTATCACTTGTTTTAAAGGGTGACAAGGTGAAAACAATATGACTGGAATGTGGGCAGGGCAATGGGTGGAGGAGATGCAGAAAATTAGGGGTACATCTCAAAGATGTTTAGATAAAATAATTGGATGTGAAGTTTGAAAAGATATGGGAGACTATGAAAAGGGAATTTTAAAAAATCAATACTGAGAAATCAATACAATTTGGAGATAAAGAAGAAGATATGAGTAGGTGTATACAAGAGGGAATTTTTTAAACTTAGTACTAGTTTTCCGGCATATGCAATTGCAATGGATGGTGGGTCTTTAACATCAGAACTCTAGAAGTTATTGGCATTAAATTCATACCTTTGTTTCCAGATACATTGTTTGAGGTGCATTTGAGAAAAAAATGATGTTAACACACATATATGTGTTACCACAGTGAAGATTATGTTTTTGTCACAGTTTTGAATGCAGTCCCCATTAGCTTTTTAATCTTCCACACTTAAATAATATCTATGTATTATTATAGTTTTCCCAAGGTAATTCTATTTTCTGAGTTCTGACACTAACAACTCTCTTTCAGAGAACACTGTCTTTTTTCATGTCTCTACACTCATATATTTTCTATCTATACATTTTATTTTATTTTTTACCACCTGACATTTAAGAGCACTTGGTAAAATAGCTAATTCTCCACCCTATTGGTTAGATGAAATAAGAATAATGCTTAGACACTACTAACTACTTCCAAAGTCATTAACATATTTTAAGTTCCTAAAAATATTTTTAGGTCTGACAATTATAAAAGCAAGTAGTGATATATCACCAAGGTGTATTCCTTTATTCTTGCCTTGCTACCCTAAAAGGAATGGTACAGAATTAAATGCGATTAAAAGCAATTTTCTAACATCATAACTAGTCCACAAATATTTCTCAGTCACTCATAAGTTGCTGAAGCATTTAGTGAAATAGTATTGAGTCAACAAAAGTGCTTTAAACATAATACTCACATATCTGAAGTAAAGGTTCATTGATCTTTTTCTCCTAATTCGAAGCAGTCCTAGATTCTCTGTTTTTTTTTTTTTTTTTTTTTTTCCAAAAATTCCTTTACATTAGCTGTTGTCAATGTTGCACTTGACCTACAGTTTTCCCAGAGGGACCTTTTAACTCTGGTTTACCTGAAACTGGAGAGGTTTTATATTGCAATCATGTGT
>NW_027408075.1:0-1373 GCF_003265705.2 Callorhinus ursinus | reverse complement strand
ATGACTGCTTTGATGTCTTTGTATGTTAAATCTGACATTTGGTCCCTGACACTGGTGGATTATGTGGCCTGCTCTTTTTCTCATATATTGGTCACACTTTCCTATTCTTTACATGTCTCACATTTTTGTTGTTGTTTTTGTTGTTGTTGTTGTTGTTGTTGTTGTTGTTGAAAACTAGTCATTTTGGTACCATATAGTAATTTTGAAAACTACTATGCTCCTTCTTTGCGACTTTTTTAATTTGCTGTTTGCTTTTTCATTTGTTTAATGATTTGGATGGACTGTTTTAGCAAATTTCCCCCACAGTGTGAAGCCTGTGGCTACAGCCTTTCCATGTGCATGACGATCCAGGTATGAGAGTATCTTTGACTGTCTTTTCCTGATTGCTCCGTTAAGATCTCTACCTCATTTGGTATCATACCCAATGATTAGGCCCCAGTAATGGCTGGCTGATTTTATTATTGTTAATGTCCTGGGGGCACAGATTTCTTCTCAGTCTGATCCAAACTTCAGGGGCCATTTTCAAGACCACTCTTTGAGTTTTGTTCCAATTCCAGGAGTGCTCTTTCCCTGGTTCTCTCTAACTGGCCTACAATGTAGCTTGGTGTCCCATAGAGTTTCAACCTTGTCTTACTGGTTTACCATTAAAATATCCATGAGGCATGAACTTTCCAATACTTTGCTTCAAATAACTTCAGTTTCTTTGGACAGAACGTCTGGGTGCTTTGTACTTAGGGACTGCCTCTGCCTCTGTTAAAACCTCTGAGCCACTGTTTCAAAGCTGGAGGGCAAGATGACATCCTTTCTTAATGAACAGTGCATTGGCCATGAGTGGTAGCCTTTGGTCTTCTTGGCTTGCCTCTCCTAGTATTGGACCTTTCCTTATGGGTGAGCTAGGGCAAGGGTGACCAGGGTCCCAGTATTGTTGGCCTGCAAGGGTGACCAGGGTCCCAGTATTGTCGACCTGCAAGGGTTACCAGGGTCCCAGTATTGTTGGCCTGCAAGGGTGACCAGGATCCCGGTATTGTTGGCCTGCCATGCCTAGTGTATACAGCATCCATCCTATGAATGGGGATGGTGGAGGAAGGGAACCCTCAACCACTTGGCCATATCACCAGGAATGCAGCTTTTACAACTCACAGCTGGAGGCAATGAGAAATTATGGTATTTTGTCCTTCCCAGAGATCTACTCCATCTCTTGACTGGGACCTGAAGGGAGAAGGGCCCTTATTTTCTTGGCCACACTTACCCAGAGTGGAATGTCCATTACACAGCTGAGCAGGAATAGGGAGCACATTGCGCCTCAATTGTCATTGATTCTTGCTCTTACTGAGATTTAGTGTATTTTCTTGAATAACTATTACTTGTTTTGC
>NW_027408074.1:0-1373 GCF_003265705.2 Callorhinus ursinus | reverse complement strand
ACCATTCACAGTTTGGTGTTAAAATAACAAAATCATACGGTTTTATTTTAATTTGTTTGGACATGATTGCCTGCAAAAGCTGAAGTCTTGAGAGCAATCATTTAAGCTTGCACTTGTGGCCTCAAAACTGCAGCTGGGAAACTCCTTCACTTGGTAGTGTAACTCCTTTAGGGAATGAGGAATAAAAAGGATAGAGGCTTTAGCTTACTTTGAAACAGTCTTGCTGCCTTCACTACTTCTGGTGCTTTCTCTACAATACATATTTGCTTAAAATTGTACTGGAGAGCTTAGGTGTGATATGCTCTAGCAATTTTAACAGCTTATTCAATTTTAATAAAACGTGATAGTTTACATTTTAAAAGAATTTGTTTAAAACATGTGCAACATTACAAGAAACAACCTGATCCTTAAAAATAAATAATAACTTCTTTTTGCTTAATAAATGTAACACTTCAAGTATATTATCTGTCAACATCCTTCTATTAAATATATATACACACTAAGATTCAACTTCACTATAATAATTTGTTACCCAGTGGTAAATAGATGGGTGAGTAGTCAGAGATAAAGGAAGATGGTGACAAAGTAGGAGGACCCTAGTCTTGTCTCGTCCCATGAATAGAACTACATAACGATCAAATCATCCCAAATACCCCAGAAACAGACCTGAGGACGAAGAGAACAAACTCTACAACTAAAGGGAGAGAAGAAGCCACATCGCAGATGGTAGGAAGTATGGAGACATGGTTTCGGAGAGAAAATGGATCCTGGTTGTCGTGGAGGGGAAGGAGCCATGGTCACAGAGAAGGGCGAGAGAGAGGAGCACATTGGATTGCACAAGGAGGTTTCCCCATAGCCACCTGGTTCAGAAAACAAGAGGGGTTGAATTTCATGAGTTCTTGCAACTAGGAGGGCTGAAAGCCTGGAGTTTTAAAGTTCAACAGGATTGACTGGGATAGAGCCCATAGGCACTATGCGGCTCCTAGAGAGAAGGCAGACAACCCTGGGGGCAGACAGCTGGGAAAGAACGATCTAAAGAGTGCTGGGGCACATGGTGGGGAGATTACTCCCTCTTCATGGAGCTGCCCCTGAGAGGGAGAGTTCATGCAGACATCTCTCCGGGGTCAGAGGTACCAGCTAGTGCCATTTACCTCCCCTACCCCTCAGTAGAAACAGGGAGCCACCTGTAGGAAGCCCTGTGGCACCAATATTGGCTACCTAACTCACTTACACCAAGCACCATCCCCCTGGACTCCAGTGGAACCACCCTTCTCGGTTAGGCTTGCCTCAGTCCCACTGTGGGGGGCCCCTCCCCCAGAAGACCAACACAAAGCCTAGCCCATACCACATCTCCCAACCAGAGAGTTTTGCAG
>NW_027408073.1:1015-1373 GCF_003265705.2 Callorhinus ursinus | reverse complement strand
GAAGTCTTCTAAATGGGAGCTCTCCAACCCAGAAGAACACAATAAAATTGAATCCTAACAACACCAGACCAAGCAGGGGCTTTCCTCCAACACCCAGCTGGGCACATAGTAAAGCAGTCACCTGACTGGTTGGACACCTGACTGACTGAGATTAAGAGCCTTTCATCCAAACAGAGCACAGGGCCATGGGGTCCTCAGAACAGGAGACCACTGGGAGTCCTCAAGCCACACCTGTCCAATGTTGCTCAGCGTTAGCTACAAGAATCCTCTGAACACCAGGCTGACTGGGAGCCCTCAGACAACAAGTGTGACACATGTCAGTCAGGTCCCCAGAAAACCAGGCCATCTCAGGCTAGGA
>NW_027408073.1:0-915 GCF_003265705.2 Callorhinus ursinus | reverse complement strand
TAGTCTGAGCAGGAACACTCAGATGATGAGCTATGTAACCCAGCAGAGCATAAAGCAATCAGGTTTTCAGGACACCAGGATTTCCAGGAGCCCTCTGACCAAAAACCCGCCAACCAGACCTGGAAGTGGACAAATGCATCATCTGAACAGTGGGCCAAACAGGAGCCTTAATACAAGCACTCCAACCCAACTCTGCACCACGAAAATGAGTCACCTGGACACTGGGGCAAAGGGGGGAGTCTTCTAAAGTAGCAGAGAGCACAGCAAACATTTCTCTGGTACACCAGGCCCACTGGATGCCCTGAGAACATGACTCCTCCAACACAACTGCACACGGTGGAAAGCAGTCCCCTGCACACTGGGGTGATTGGGAATACTCTAACTAGGAGCTCTTCATCACTACAAAGCATAGGGCAATTGAGTCCTCACAGTACTGGGCCACTCAGGAACCTTCAGACCCCAAGCCATCCAACTCAGCTTGACAGTAGGCAAAGGACTCACTTGGACGGCAGGATGACTGAACGTCCTATGAATGGAGGCCCATCTACCGAGCAGACCACTGGCAACTGAGTCCCTAGAGCACCAGGCCCACTGTGACCCTGGAATCCCAGGCTTCTGTTTGAGCTTGGCACTGAGCCCAGTCTCTCAGACACAGGCTGACCAGGAGACCTCTGACTGAAAGTACTCCAAACCAGTAGAGCACAGGAAAATGGCGTTCCCAGAACACAGGTTGACTGGGAGCCGTCTGGTTATGACTCCTCCAACCCAGCTCTGCACTGGGCCAACAAGTCCCTTGAACACTGTGCTGACTGGAAGCCCTTTATCTAAGGTGACACTAGGGAAATTAAGTCTTCACTGGCCTGGGATGGATTTCACACTAAGGTCCTTCTGTCTTGTCACCAGGTTAGCTTTCTA
>NW_027408072.1:1058-1373 GCF_003265705.2 Callorhinus ursinus | reverse complement strand
TAGAAGCAACGAAGATAGCAATTTTTTGGTTCCTTCCCTCTTGGAACACAGTTATGTTTTCAACATGGCAGGGGGAGAGGGAGGCGCTCAAATGACCAAATCTACAATCTCTTCTTTCCCAGGGCATGTGGCAAATAGGTAGGGGCAAATTAAAACCCCAAGGAAACAAACCCGCCAATGCCCACCTTATTTTCCAAAGGTTTTGACATGAAATCGTTTCTGGAAGTTCAGTGCCCATACTCGGAGTTGCATAAGCATGATGCTCTGACAGTGTGGACATCTGTGTGTGTCCACTTGTGAGAGAAAGTGTGATAA
>NW_027408072.1:496-958 GCF_003265705.2 Callorhinus ursinus | reverse complement strand
GGCGGGGGAGGCAAAGAGCAATGGAGGGAGTGAGATTCATTGCCAGCATAATAGGATGAGCCTTATGTATGAATTTGGCCACTGTGGAGAACAGTGGGACAAATTCGATGTGCATGAACTACCTGCCACTTGGGTTCAACCTACATCCCTTGGAGAAATGTTTGCGCATCAGGCACCGTCAGTCCAGGCGAAGCTTGATGAACGCCAGGCAGCGTTAGTGCTGCCCCATGAGATTGTCTGGGCCCAAAGCTGTGAACTGAACTTGGGCATACCAATGGCTTCCACAGCCAGTCCCAGGGTCAGGGAGCATCTCACATCTCTGAAGATTGGAAGGCATGAGAGGTCAGGAGGGAAATGTAACAAATCACAACCAAGAGATCACATTGCAGAGGCAAAAATGGTTCAAATGGACTAATGGATTATCCCCTCAAGCTTGCGATTCCAGTATGGATTTGCTCCAAT
>NW_027408072.1:0-396 GCF_003265705.2 Callorhinus ursinus | reverse complement strand
TAGCTGTGGCCCTTCATGCTGCCATTTTGTGTTATTTGGAAAGGCTTGCCCGGGACAAAGATGACAGGCAAAGGCCCCAGGGCATTCCAGACTTTGGCTGGGACAGGATCACTCAGAGATGGGAGACTGCAGTTAAAGTCCTGGAGATGGGACTTTCTGACAAGGCAGGAGGAAAAGACATGTGGAGGTGTCCTTCTTCGACCTCTTGTCCTTGCTTCATTTGGCTCCCAGGGCCAGGGTTTCCCAGGCCACAGAGGAATGGGTGATGGCAGGGAGGAGGTCACTTGTGTGTCCTGACAGTGCTTTGGATCAATTAGGTGTTGGGGAGGGTGTACATTGCCCGGTGCCCACGGTGCCTTCAGAGGCTTTGTGGAACTTGGTGCTCATGGGGAAAAC
>NW_027408071.1:557-1373 GCF_003265705.2 Callorhinus ursinus | reverse complement strand
ATACCCTCCCCAATGTCTATCACCCAGCCACCCCATCCCTCCCACCCCCCACCACTCCAGCAACCCTCAGTTTGTTTCCTGAGATTAAGAATTCCTCATATCAGTGAGGTCATATGATACATGTCTTTCTCTGATTGACTTATTTCACTCAGCATAACACCCTCCAGTTCCATCTATGTCATTGCAAATGGCAAGATCTCATTCCTTTTGATGGCTGCATAATATTCCATTGTGTATATATACCACCTCTTCTTTATCCATTCATCTGTCGATGGACATCTTGGCTCTTGCCACAGTTTGGCTATTGTGGACATTGCTGCTATAAACATTGGGGTGCACATACCCCTTCAGATCCCTACATTTGTATCTTTGTGGTAAATACCCAGTAGTGCAATTGCTGGATCGTATGGTAGCTCTATTTTCAACTGTTTGAGGAACCTCCATACTGTTTTCCAGAGTGGTTGCACCAACTTGCATTCCCACCAAGGGTGTAGGAGGGTTCCACTTTCTCCGCATCCCCGCCAACATCTGTCATTTCCTGACTTGGTAATTTTAGCCATTCTGACTGGTGTGAGGTGGTAGCTCATTGAGGTTTTGATTGGGATCTCCCTGATGCCGAGTGATGTTGAGCACTTTTTCATGTGTCTGTTGGCCATTTGGATGTCTTCTTTGGAAAAATGTCTGTTCATGTTTTCTGCCCATTTCTTGATTGGATTATTTGTTCTTTGGGTGTTGAGTTTGATAAGTTCTTTATAGATTTTGGATACTAGCCCTTTATCTGATATGTCATTTGCAAATATTTTCTCCCATTCTGTC
>NW_027408071.1:0-457 GCF_003265705.2 Callorhinus ursinus | reverse complement strand
GTTGTCTTTTGGTTTTGTGGACTGTTTCTTTTGCTGTGCAAAAGCTTTTTATCTTGATGAAATCCCAAGAGTTCATTTTTGCCCTGGCTTCCCTTGCCTTTGGCGATGTTTCTAGGAAGAAGTTGCTGCGGCTGACGTCGAAGAGGTTGCTGCCTGTGTTCTCCTTTAGGATTTTGATGGACTCCTGTCTCACGTTTAGGTCTTTCAACCATTTGGAGTCTATTTTTGTGTGTGGTGTAAGGAAATGGTCCAGTTTCATTCTTCTGCATGTGGCTGTCCAATTTTCCCAACACCATTTGTTGAAGAGACTGTCTTTTTTCCACTGGACATTCTTTCCTGCTTTGTCAAAGATGAGTTGACCATAGAGTTGAGGGTCCATTTGTGGGCTCTCGATTCTGTTCCATTGATCGAAGTGTCTGTTTTTGTGCCAGTACCATACTGTCTTGATGATGACAGC
>NW_027408070.1:554-1373 GCF_003265705.2 Callorhinus ursinus | reverse complement strand
GAGAAGAATGTGTATTCCGTTGCTTTGGGATGGAATGTTCTGAATATGTCTGTGAAGTCCATTTGGTCCAGTGTGTCATTTAAAGTCTTTATTTCCTTGTTGATCTTTTGCTTAGATGATCTGTCCATTTCAGTCAGGGGGGTGTTAAAGTCCCCCACTATTATTGTATTGTTGTCAATGTGTTTCTTTGCTTTTGTTATTAATTGCCTTATATAATTGGCTGCTCCCATGTTCGGGGCATAGATATTTACAATTGTTAGATCTTCTTGTTGGATAGACCCTTTAAGTAGGATATAGTGTCCTTCCTCATCTCTTATTACAGTCTTTGTTTTAAAATCTAGTTTGTCTGATATAAGGATTGCCACCCCAGCTTTCTTTTGGTGTCCATTAGCATGGTAAATGGTTTTCCACCCCCTCACTTTCAATCTGGGGGTGTCTTTGGATCTAAAATGAGTCTCTTGCAGACAGCATATGGATGGGTCTTGTTTTTTAATCCAATCTGATAGCCTGTGTCTTTTGATTGGGGCATTGAGCCCATTTACATTCAGGGTAACTATTGAAAGGTATGAATTTAGTGCCATTGTATTACCTGTAAGGTGACTGTTAACTGTCTGTTGTCTGTGTTCGTTTCTGCTCTTTGCTGCTTTTAGGTTCTCTCTTTGCTTAGAGGACCCCTCTCAATATTTCTTGGAGGGCTGGTTTCGTGTTTGCAAATTCCTTTAGTTTTTGTTTGTTCTGGAAGCTTTTTATCTCTCCTTCTATTTTCAGTGATAGCCTAGCTGGATATAGTATTCTTGGCTGCATATTTTTCTCGTTTAG
>NW_027408070.1:0-454 GCF_003265705.2 Callorhinus ursinus | reverse complement strand
TCTTCTCCCGAGCTGCTTTCAGGATTTTCTCTTTGTCTCTGAGACTCGTAAGTTTTACTATTAGATGTCGGGGTGTTGACCTATTTTTATTGATTTTGAGAGGGGTTCTCTGTGCCTCCTGGATTTTAATGCCTGTTTCCTTCCTCACATTAGGGAAGTTTTCTGCTATAATTTGCTCCAATATACCTTCTGCCCCCCTCTCTCTCTCTTCTTCTTCTTCTGGGATCCCAATTATTCTAATGTTGTTTCGTCTTATCGTATCACTTATCTCTCGAATTCTGCCCTCGTGATCCTGTAGTTGTTTCTCTCTCTTTTTCTCAGCCTCTTTATTTTCCATCATTTGGTCTTCTATATCGCTGATTCTCTCTTCTGCCTCATTTATCCTAGCAGTTAGTGCCCCCATTTTGGATTGCACCTCATCAATAGCCTTTTTGATTTCGACTTGGTTAGATTT
>NW_027408069.1:0-1373 GCF_003265705.2 Callorhinus ursinus | reverse complement strand
GACTAAAATACTTTTCTAAATGACAATATTAAGTCCTGGTGAGAATGCATAATATAGAATTCTTCTGATCCTAGTTTGGCAGTTCCTTACCGTATGGCCCAGCCAGCCCACTCCCAGGTGGGAAGAAAAGAAAACATACATCTGCACAAAAACATATATGCAAATGTTCACAGCTTTATTTCATAATCTCCTCAAAATGTAAGCAACTCAAATGTTCACAACTGGTGAATGGATAAACAAATTTTGGTCTATCCATACCATAAGGTAGTACTCCGCAGTCAAAAGAAACAGGCTACTTATACACTCAACAACATGGACTGAATCTCAAAGGCACCACACTGAGTGGAGAAGTCCTACTCAAAAGCCAATACACCTGATGACGTTGTTTGTGTGGCATTCTGGAGAAGGCAAAACAGACCGAGACAGAAAACACACTAGGGATGGGACGGGGTGAGAGGAGGCCAAGGGGTCAGCTACAAAGGGAGCACAGATGGACTTTGGCAGTGGTGCCATACACCATGACTCGATTGTGGGGGTGGTTGTGTGGCTTTATGGATTTACCAAAGTTCATAGAATGGGATAACTGAAAAGGGTGGATTTCATTGTATGTACATTATACCATAGTAAACCTGATGCTAAAAAAAGATCAATCAGAGTATTTTATCTCTCTTCTGCTTCCTATCTCAACATCTGCTCCCTGCAACACCTCACCCCTACCCCCTGCGCAGTGAGCCTTGCCTTCCTGGCTGGTTGTGTGACACACCAAGGCCTTTGCACCCCCTGCTCCTTTTCTGCCTTCGGGGTCTTACACACACACCACGTTCTCATGAGACCTTTCCTAACTACCCTGTCCAAAATTTCAGCCCTCCTAATATTTCTCATTCCTCCCTACTTAAGCTTTTTCTGCACCCAACAGACTAGGTTTTGAACTTACTGCCACTTTATTGTTGAGTCAAGCCATATGGTGCCACAAAGGCTGCTCCTTTGCTTTTGTTCAATCACCTAGAATAGTCCCTGGCACTGGAGGGTGCTCACTTGATAGTTTTGAATGGCTGGATGAACAGCTGGACCGCCACCATATCTGGGAGAAAGGGTGGGCCTTGGTGGGGAAGAGCTTTCTGGGGGGAGGGAGGGGCCTGGTGATTCCTGAACCCCAGGCCTGCAGGGCCGCCCTGGAGCCTGCTCCAGGCCCCTCTCTCAGACTGTGTGCCAACCCACATCCCACCCGCATCCAGGCCCCAACGCCAGCCCCATGAAGCGCTCCATCTCCACACTGGCGCCCCAGCGTCCCCACGTGGCTCATCTCTACAGCACTGCCCTGGACCGTGCCCCAGCCAGCCAGGCTGCGCTCCATCACGACCACCACTGCCATC
>NW_027408068.1:0-1374 GCF_003265705.2 Callorhinus ursinus | reverse complement strand
CAGACCCGACCCCCTGCTGGCCGCTGCACCGGTCGGTGGTTGTCAGCCGCGTGCACTGTCCTGGCCCGCCTGCCACCCTGGGGACCCGCGGGTGGACGGCCTCAGGGGCGGTCAGGTGGTTGTGGCCCGAGGCCAGGGCCCCCAGGAGTCTTGTCTTGCAAGCCCGCGGGCCCCGCAGCACGTCCCGGCAGGACTTCTTCAGGTCTGCGCAGCACCAGTCCGAGCTGAGGGTTCGCAGGGAAATGCTGCGCTGGCCAACACCGGCTGGTCAGCGGCCGGACGGTCCCTGGAGGCCCTGGACCCTACGTCTGTGGGCGCGGGTCCGGCCAGGATGCACGTGTGGCCTCTTGTCAGCGCTGCCTGCGCTCCGATGGACGCCCAGGACTCAGGAGAGCGAGGGTCTGAGGACGCGGAGCCGCCCGGGGCTGTGGACGAAGGCCGGGCTGCAGGAGGACCTGCGCCGTGCGGGTTTGGGATTTGATGTGTGCCCTGTGGGTCCAGGACACGACAGCTAGTCCTGTGGCCTAGCTCTGACATATGGCGTCGGAGGCCCGGACTCCAGAGCGGCATTCTGGCAGGATGCCCATCCAGCCGGATCTGCCCCGGAGGTTCCTCCGCGGAACCCCATTCTCTTCCCAGGCCCAGCTCGTGCTTAGCAGCTGGTCAGGTGTCCTCTGCTCCCCAGGACTGTCCCGGGACGGTGTCCTCCTCGGACTCAGAGCGGGTCCGCTGGTCTCAGGTCCAGGACCCGGTTCTGCCTGTGGTCCCGTTTCAGACAAACCTCTTCCCTCACAGAAGGATGGTGGCACTGGCCACTCTGGACGCAGGTCCCTGGAGCTGCGGGCTCGTGGAAGCAGCGGACCCAGGGAGAGGCTGTCTCTGCACTCCCCTCATCTGCCTGGACACACATGCTCCGCAAGGAGCCTGATGGCCCTTGGTCCTGGCAGTGTCCTTGCAAGGAGATCCGTCTTGGCCACAGAGGAGCCTGGACATCCACGCCAACCCGGGACTGGACAGGGCTCCTCCCACTGCCACACCTCCACCTAATCTTGCTTCCTGGGGCCACTCACTCTCCCCCGGCCCCACAGCCCTGCCCTCTCCCTGGGCAGACGCCTCCGTGTCACCTCACAGCCACCGTGGGAGAGGCTCGCCTGTGCCTGCGTGTCTCCAGGTGTGCTTCAGGTATGCCTGTTAGTGAGCTTCCCTGGTTTCTCTCTGCTTCATCTGCCTTCCCTGATGGGTCTCAGGGAGCAACTCAAGAGGGGAGAGGAGGATTTTCCTGCCCCACGTGAGCAAGGAACAAGCCCTCGACTCACACCTGAGCCCACGGTCAGGTGCCGACCCTCCCGCTCTCAGCTCGCTTGTCCACTGAGC
>NW_027408067.1:0-1374 GCF_003265705.2 Callorhinus ursinus | reverse complement strand
TCCAAACTCATTTTATGAGGCCAGCATTACCTTGATCCCCAAACCAGACAAAGACCCCCATCAAAAAGAATTACAGACCAATATCCCTGATGAACATGGATGCAAAATTCTCACCAAAGTACTAGCCAATAGGATCCAACAGTACATTAAAAGGATTATTCACCACAACCAAGTGGGATTTATCCCTGGGCTGCAAGATTGGTTCAACATCCACAAATCAATCAATGTGATACAATACATTAATAAAAGAAAGAACAAGACCATATGATCCTCTCAATAGATGCAGAAAAAGCATTTTGCAAAGTATAGCATCCTTTCTTGATTAAAACTCTTCAGAGTGTAGGGATAGAGGGTACATACCTCAGTATCGTAAAAGCCATCTATGAAAAACCCACAACAAATATCATTCTCAATAGGGAAAAACTGAGAGCTTTTCCCCTAAGGTCAGGAACATGGCAGGGATGTCCACTATCATCACTGCTATTCATCATATACTAGAAGTCCCAGCCTCAGCAATCAGACAACAAAAAGTAATCAAAGGCATCCCAACTGGCAAAGAAGAAGTCAAATTCTCATTCTTTGCAGATGATATGATACTTTTTGTGGAAAACCCAAAAGACTCCACTCTAAAACTGCTAGAACTCATACAGGAATTCAGTAAAGTGTCAGGATATAAAATCAATACACAGAAATCAGTGGCATTTCTATACACCAACAAGACAGAAGAAAGAGAAATTAAAGAGTTGATCCCATTTACAATTGCACCCAAAACCATAAGGTACTAGGAATAAGTCTAACCAAAGATGCAAGAATCTGTACTCAGAAAACTATAGAATTCTCTTGAAAGAAATTGAGGAAGACACAAAGAAATGGAAAAACATTCCATGCTCATGGATTGGAAGAACAAATATTGTGAAAATGTCTATGCTACCTAGAGCAATGTACACCTTTAATTCAATTCCTATCAAAATACCATCAACTTTTTTCAAAAAATGGAACAAATAATCCTAAAATTTGTATGGAACAAGAAAAGACTCCGAATAACCAAAGGTATGTTGAAAAAGAAAAGCAAAAATGCTGGCATCACAATTCCAGATTCAAGCTCTATTACAAAGCTGTCATCAAGACAATATGGTACTGGCACAAAAACAGACACACAGATCAATGTAACAGAATAAAGAGCCCAGAAACGGACCCTCCTATGGTCAACTAATCTTGGACAAAGCAGGAAAGAGTGTCCAATGGAAAAAAGACAGTCTCTTCCCCTCTAGAACCCTCAGTTTGTTTCTCAGAGTCCATAGTCTCTCATGGTTTGTCTCCCCCTCTGATTTCCCCCACTTCATTTTTCCCTTCCTGCTATCTTCTTTTTTTTTT
>NW_027408066.1:692-1374 GCF_003265705.2 Callorhinus ursinus | reverse complement strand
AGAGCTTCCAGACCCTTCTTCCCTAAAGCTCCTCATTCCTCAGCCTTTCATCCAGTGATTCTGCTTGGTTTCTATTTGCCCCAACTGTTATCCATTGCCTCAGGCAGCAGAGACTCACATATGCCTTTAAATGTTTTGGACATTGAATGTCCTCCAGTAGCCACTTCACTGCTGGGAGAGGTGGTAGCAAGCAAGAAGTCCCAGAGGACTCCAAGGGTCTGGACTTGGTGTTTCCCTCTCCTGAGATGAGGACAACTTGGGCAGGTGCAGATGGCCAGATGGGGGAGGGGGCAGGCACCTGACATGGACAGATGGGGTATAGGTGAGGCCCGAGTCCCCCGCGGTATGTGCTTGGCATCCGGACTGAATAGGTCTTCAATGCCCCGTGGTATGTGCCTGGCATCCGGACTGAACAGGTCTTCAAAGCGGCAGACTGGCTGGGATTATCTTCAGGCTGAGGAGGTAGATGAGGGGAGCAGAGGAACCTGAGGATGTTCAGCTCAGACAGAAGAGGGCTGAGCCACACTTTTGGGGGGAAATTGAGTCAGGTTCAGGCTCATATGGACAGACCTTGAGGCCATTATGCTACGTGAAATAAGCCAGTCCCTAAAGGACCAACACCAGAGGACACCACTTGTGAGGGATGGAGAGCACTCCCATTCACAGAGGTGGAAGGAGCTGC
>NW_027408066.1:0-682 GCF_003265705.2 Callorhinus ursinus | reverse complement strand
AGAGCTTCCAGACCCTTCTTCCCTAAAGCTCCTCATTCCTCAGCCTTTCATCCAGTGATTCTGCTTGGTTTCTATTTGCCCCAACTGTTATCCATTGCCTCAGGCAGCAGAGACTCACATATGCCTTTAAATGTTTTGGACATTGAATGTCCTCCAGTAGCCACTTCACTGCTGGGAGAGGTGGTAGCAAGCAAGAAGTCCCAGAGGACTCCAAGGGTCTGGACTTGGTGTTTCCCTCTCCTGAGATGAGGACAACTTGGGCAGGTGCAGATGGCCAGATGGGGGAGGGGGCAGGCACCTGACATGGACAGATGGGGTATAGGTGAGGCCCGAGTCCCCCGCGGTATGTGCTTGGCATCCGGACTGAATAGGTCTTCAATGCCCCGTGGTATGTGCCTGGCATCCGGACTGAACAGGTCTTCAAAGCGGCAGACTGGCTGGGATTATCTTCAGGCTGAGGAGGTAGATGAGGGGAGCAGAGGAACCTGAGGATGTTCAGCTCAGACAGAAGAGGGCTGAGCCACACTTTTGGGGGGAAATTGAGTCAGGTTCAGGCTCATATGGACAGACCTTGAGGCCATTATGCTACGTGAAATAAGCCAGTCCCTAAAGGACCAACACCAGAGGACACCACTTGTGAGGGATGGAGAGCACTCCCATTCACAGAGGTGGAAGGAGCTGC
>NW_027408065.1:0-1345 GCF_003265705.2 Callorhinus ursinus | reverse complement strand
GTTCTCGTGGAAATGCACATAAGCAGATCCACCGTGAAAGGCACCTTCCTGAGCATGAGGAACACAGACGACCTCCTACCCCCAGAAACCTCCTCCTTCCCCTCACTCAGGACAACCAGCCACAACTGGGAGTTACACCAATTCCTCCTTTGTCCCATTCCCAGTATATAACCCATCAGCAAATCCGGTGAGCTCCATCTTAAACGTACCCAGAAAAGGACTGACCACTGCTTCCAAGGCCACCTGTCCGGTCCACACCAGAGACCATCTCTTGCCTGAGTTCCTGGAAATGCTTCATCATGGACCTCCCCTGCCCATCCTCAACCCTCTGTCACCTGTTCTCAACACTATAGCCAGGATGACCCACTGAAACAGAGTCCCATTTGGTCACAGCACTGCAATGGCTTTCTGTCTTTCTCTGTCACCTCCCTGAGGTCAGGTCCTAAGCTGTCTTCTGCGGCCACAGGCCCTTCTTGCTACTTCTGGACATTTCTGGTATGCTTCTGCCTTGGGTCTTTTGCACATGCTTTCCCTTCCTTTTAGAATACTCTTGACTTGATATCACTCACCATCTTTAGATCTTGACTCAAGTATCATGTCCCTAGTGATGTCCCACCTGGCCCCTATGTGAATAGCAAGCACCAGCCTTACCTCCCCTGCAGCACCCCAGCCCTGTCTCCTGCTCTTTATTCCCGTAGCAGTTATCACAGTCACCAGTCCATCTCGGCAGGGCAGAAAGAAGGCCTACACTGACGGTTTCACCACTGACTCGGTCCGATATCCTTGTTCAAAGCCCAGGGGGAAAAGGTGCCCCAGGGCTCTTGCACAGCCAGGATACCAAGGACCAGGGGTCCACCGACTGCACCCTGAACACTGTCAGGAAAATCAGCCACACGAGGAATCCACCTGCCCATGAGACCTGAAGCCGGACAACTTCCTCAATTACAGGAGAGCACTCACAGTTCCTCTCCTTGCCTGAGGTGCTCATCTGAGAAAGCTGAGCAGAGGCTCATCCCAGGGTCCAAATCTCCCTCTGGCCAAGTCCGGGGAAACAGATATCACTCCTCCCTGCACCAACCACCTGGAATTGACGTCCGGCATACACCTGCAGTCAGGCAGAGTGGTGCACCTGGCCCTCTTTCCTACGATATCATCACAAACCAGGCTTTGCTGCACATTTTCCAGGAAGGAGCCTGCATCGGCATCAACAGGCCAACAGGGCTCAGCCTCGGTGTTGCACATCAGGCCCCATGCAGAAGCAGAACTGCACGGATACTCGTGTCCTGTGTGGCCTCAGAACCTAATGGCAGGAGCTGAGATTTCAGTTCCAAATGAAAAGTGACCT
>NW_027408064.1:0-1374 GCF_003265705.2 Callorhinus ursinus | reverse complement strand
TGTTCTTATAATTGTTTGTATTTCTTTGGTGTTGGTTGTGATCTCTCTTCTTTCATTCATGATTTTGTTGATTTGGGTCATTTCTCTTTTCTTTTTGATCAGTCTGGCCGGGGGTTTATCAATCTTGTTAATTCTTACAAAGAACCAGCTCCTAGTTTTGTTGATCTGTTCTACTGTTCTTTTGGTTTCTAGTTCATTGATTTCTGCTCTGATCTTTATTATTTCTCTTCTCCTGCTGGGTTTAGGCTTTATTTGCTGTTCTTTCTCCAGCTCCTTTAGGTGTAGGGTTAGGTTGTGTATTTGAGACCTTTCTTGTTTCTTGAGAAAGGCTTGTATTGCTATATACTTTCCTCTCACGACTGCCTTTGCTGTATCCCAAATATTTTGGACAGTTGTGTTTTCATTTTCATTGGTTTCCATGAATTTTTTAAATTCTTCTTTAATTTCCTGTTTGACCCATTCATTCTTTAGTAGGATGCTCTTTAGCCTCCATGTATTTGAGTTCTTTCCGACTTTCCTCTTGTGATTGAGTTCTAGTTTCAAAGCATTGTGGTCTGAAAATATGCAGGGAATAATCCCAATCTTTTGGTACCGGTTGAGACCTGATTTGTGACCTAGGATGTGATCAATTCTTGAAAATGTTCCATGGGCACTAGGGAAGAATGTGTATTCCGTTGCTTTGGGGTGGAATGTTCTGAATATATCTGTGAAGTACAGTTGGTCCAGTGTGTCATTTAAAGTCTTTATTTCCTTGTTGATCTTTGGCTTAGATGATCTGTCCATTTCAGTCAGGGGGGTGTTAAAGTCCCCCACTATTATTGTATTGTTGTCAATGTGTTTCTTTGCTTTTGTTATTAATTGCCTTATATAATTGGCTGCTCCCATGTTCGGGCATAGATATTTACAATTGTTCGATCTTCTTGTTGGATAGACCCTTTAAGTAGGATACAGTGTCCTTCCTCATCTCTTATTACAGTCTTTGTTTTAAAATCTAGTTTGTCTGATATAAGAATTGCCACCCCAGCTTTCTTTTGGTGTCCATTAGCATGGTAAATATTTTTCCACCCCCTCACTTTCAATCTGGGGGTGTCTTTGGGTCTAAAATGAGTCTCTTGCAGACAGCATATTGATGGGTCTTGTTTTTTAATCCAATCTGATAGCCTGTGTCTTTTGATTGGGGCATTTAGCCCATTTACATTCAGGGTAACTATTGAAAGGTATGAATTTAGTGACATTGTATTGCCTGTAAGGTGACTGTTACTGTATGTTGTCTGTGTTCCTTTCTGATCTTTGCTGCCTTTAGGCTTTCTCTTTACTTAGAGGACCCCTTTCAATATTTCTTGGAGGGCTGGTTTCGTGTTTGCAAATTCCTTC
>NW_027408063.1:0-1374 GCF_003265705.2 Callorhinus ursinus | reverse complement strand
GACTTGGAGTAAATCTCACCTGAATTCCAAGGGATCTCACGAGATTTAGAGTGAAATCTCGCCCAAGGTCCCTGATATCTGATGGGATTTGGAGTGAATTCTCGCCCACGGTCCCTGATATCTCACGAGATTTGTACTGAAATCCCGCCCGATGTCATTGTGACCTCAGGAGAGTCGGAGTGAAATCTCACGTGATGTCCAGGCTATCTCATCAGATTTGGAGTCAACTCCCTGCCCATATCTATGAGATCTCAAAAGGTTTAGATTGAAAGAACGCTCAATATCCATGAGATGTCACGAGATTGGCACTGACGTCTCCAATGTATGGTTGAGATCTCAGGAGACTTGGAGTAAATTCTTGCCCAAAGTCCAAGAGATCTCACGAGATTTGGAGTGAAATCTCACCCGATGTCATTGAGACCTCACGAGATTTGGATTGAAATCTCGCCCAATGTCCATGAGATCTCACGAGATTTGGACTGACGTCTGCATGTTTTGGATGAGATCTCACGAAATTTGGAGTAAAACTCACCCGATGTCCATGAGATCTCACGAGATTTCGATTGAAATCTCACGCAATATCCATGAGATCGCACGAGATTTGGACGGAAGTCTCCAAGGTTTGGATGAGCTCTCACGAGACTTGGAGGAAAATATCCCCGAATTCCAAGAGGTCTCACGAGAGTTGGAGTGAAATCTCGCCCAAGGTCCCTTTTATCTCACGAGAGTGTAGTGACATCTTGCCCGATATCAGTTAGACCTCCCGAGATTTGGATGGATATTTTGCCCAAGTTCGCTGAAATCTGACGAGGTTTGTCCTGAAATCTCGCCCAAGTCATTGTGACCTTGGCAGATTTGGAGTGAAATCTCACCCGATGTCCATGAGATCTCACGAGAATTGGTGTGAAGTCTCGTCCGATATCATGGAGACCTCACGAGATTTGAATTGAAATCTCGCCCAATGTCCAGGAGATCTCAGGAGATTTGGACTGAAGTCCCCAAGGTTTGGATTGGATCTCACGAGACTTGGAGTAAAATCTCGCCCGAATTCCAAGAGATCTCACAAGATTGAGAGTGAAATCTCGCCCAAGGTCCCTGATATCTCACGAGATTTGGAGTGACATCTCGCCCGATGTCATTGTGACCTGAGGAGATTTGGAGTGAAATCTCGCCCAAGGCCCATTATCTCACGACGTTTGGAGAGATATCTTACCCCATGTCCATAAGATCTCCCATGATTTGGAGGAAAATCTCGCCTGATGTCCTTGAGATCTCCCTAGATTTAGATTACATCTCCATCAACAGCCATGAGATCTCACGAGATTGTCCCTGACGTCTCCAAGGTTTGAATGATATCTCACAAGACTTGGAGTA
>NW_027408062.1:0-1375 GCF_003265705.2 Callorhinus ursinus | reverse complement strand
TTGTTTGTTAAGAGGGGTGCACTATTGTGAAAACAGCTTCACGTGGTGACATTTTGCTTTCTCCTTCCCCAGAGCAAATTTCATCTTTGCAAACTGTGTAACATTAAGGAGAAGGAAACCAAGAGACAAAGTGACTTAGAGATAATTTCTTTCCCATCTTCCCAATCTTTATTCTGTACTCTATGAGATTGGTAAAGAGCTATCTTTTACAATAATTTTCTTAATATTAGAAAAAGTTTAATGTTTAAAGTCCATCATTGTTATTACAGAATTGAAAAGAAACTGCATAGATATTGCGTGTTCTTCAGTACATAATTGTGCTAGAAATAGACAAAATGAATTCACATGATTAAATAGTTGTAGAAAAGTAATGGGAGAACCAACTTAAGTTTCTAAAATGAAATTGTATTGAACCTTTTATTTGCAGTTTAGAAAGCCTTATAATAATAGAAAGACTGACAAAATTTACATATTTTAGAAGATTTTATTTATTTTACAGAATGAGCGAGAGAGAGAGAGCACAAGTGGGGTGGTGGGGGGAAGAGCAGAAGGAGAGGGAAAGAATCTCAAGCAGACTCCCTGCTGAGTGCAGAGCCTGACACGGGGCTTGATCTCACGGCCCCGAGATCATGACCTGAGCTGAAATCAAGAGTTGGATGCTTAATCGACTGGACCATCCAGCTGCCCCATGTCTATTTTTTAATGCCTTATTTTCTTGGAGTTTGACACAGTGGGAAAATGTTGTACTAAAGGACCTGTGTGCATAAGTAATGTTTAGATGTCCATATGTAGGGACCCCTGGGAAGAGTTTCAAACTCATAAAATTGTACTCATTTGTACTTTTGTGGTCACTTGATGATGGGCAGCTACAGGCAGGTTGTGCCTCAAAGGAGTGCTTCAAAGGCATGCCACAGAATAGGACAGCTTAGAATAACAGCCGACTGCTGGCTTCCCACGGAGTGCAAAGATAAGGGGTGCTAGAGAGTAGAGGGGGGGCTCCACGTGTTTCTACTCTTTGATTTCTTCAATTACGGGGCAAATATGGGTGCCTGCTCTGCGCTTGGTGCTCAGAAGATCTAGGTCAACACCATAGTGACATAGCTCACAGTCTGGGTCGGGGGGAGAGAAGCATGGAAATTGCCATGATACATGAAGATAATTCAGAGTTCACATTAGAGAATCATTTTATTTGTTTCATACTTTTTTTTATTTTTTTTTAAAGATTTTATTTATTTATTTACAGAGAGAGAGCGAGAGCAGGAACACAAGCAGGGGGAGTGGGAGAGGGAGAAGCAGGCTCACCGCTGAGCAGGGAGCCCGATGTGGGGCTCGATCCCAGGACCCTGGGATCATGACCTGAGCCGAAGGCAGCCGC
>NW_027408061.1:0-1375 GCF_003265705.2 Callorhinus ursinus | reverse complement strand
AGTACCGTCTGCCAGGGACCTACTGAATACAGACATTAGTATGATGTTGGACCTAGAGTTAAGAATCATGACTTTAAAGATACTAGCTGGGCTTGAAAAAAGCGTGGAAGTTATTAGAGAAACCCTTTCTGGAGAAATAAAAGAACCAAAATCTAACCAAATCAAAATCAAAAAGGCTATTAATGAGGTGCAATCAAAAATGGGGGCACTAACTGCTAGGATAAATGAGGCAGAAGAGAGAATCAGCGATATAGAAGACCAAATGATGGAAAATAAAGAGGCTGAGAAAAAGAGAGAGAAACAACTACAGGATCATGAGGGCAGAATTCGAGAGATAAGTGATACCATAAGATGAAACAACATTAAAATAATTGGGATCCCAGAAGAAGAAGAAAGAGAGAGAGGGGCAGAAGGTATATTGGAGCAAATAATAGCAGAGAACTTCCCTAACGTGACAAAGGAAACAGGCATCAAAATGCAGGAGGCACAGAGAACCCCTCTCAAAATCAATAAAAATAGGTCAGCACCCCGACATCTAATAGTAAAACTTACGAGTCTCAGAGACAAAGAGAAAATTCTGAAAGCAGCTCGGGAGAAGAGATATGTAACCTACAATGGTAGAAACATTAGATTGGCAACAGACCTATCCACAGAGACCTGGCAGGCCAGAAAGGACTGGCATGATATCTTCAGAGCACTAAATGAGAAAAATATGCAGCCAAGAATACTATATCCAGCTAGGCTGTCATTGAAAATAGAAGGAGAGATAAAAAGCTTCCAGGACAAACAAAAACTAAAGGAATTTGCAAACACGAAACCAGCCCTACAAGAAATATTGAAAGGGGTCCTCTAAGCAAAGAGAGAGCCTAAAAGCAGCATAGACCAGAAAGGAACACAGACAACATACAGTAACAGTCACCTTACAGGCAATACAATGGCACTAAATTCATATCTTTCAATAGTTATCCTGAATGTAAATGGGCTAAATGCCCCAATCAAAAGACACAGGCTATCGGAATGGATTAAAAAACAAGACCCATCTATATGCTGTCTGCAAGAGACTCATTTTAGACCCAAAGACACCCCCAGATTGAAAGTGAGGGGGTGGAAAACCATTTACCATGCTAACGGACACCAAAAGAAAGCTGGGGTGGCAATCCTTATATCAGACAAATTAGATTTTAAAACAAAGACTGTAATAAGAGATGAAGAAGGACACTATATCCTACTTAAAGGGTCAATCCAACAAGAAGATCTAACAATTGTAAATATCTATGCCCCTAACACAGGAGCAGCCAATTATATAAGGCAATTAATAACAAAAGCAAAGAAACACATTGACAACAATACAATAATAGTGGGGGACTTTAACACC
>NW_027408060.1:920-1375 GCF_003265705.2 Callorhinus ursinus | reverse complement strand
CCCCAAATCTTTATGAACTGTAGACCCAGGGCTTCCCCTAGTCCAGCTACAGGTGGAGCAGAATTTGGACATACAGGAAATGGACTTGGGCCTGACTGTGGTTTTCTGATGGTGCAAAGGGGGCTCAGACTGTTTCCCAAATCTAGAGTTCTAAAAATGGGGCCTCTGTAAGGCAGAGGCCATTGGGAGTGGGGAAAGAAAGTGCTGTGGAAGAGAAGACAGCAAATATAAGCATCATCGCAGAGGTGGCATCTGTGAAATAGCACACAAGACTGTGGTCCAAAAGTAACAAAAATGTGACCCGCAACTAACAGTCAGACTTGCGGCTCCCACATGTGGCCTGGCCTGAAAACATAGCCTGCCTCCAGATGGCAGGGGATAGGGGAAGGCCCAGCAGAGGCAGCTGAGGAGACTGAGTCCTGGGCACAGGACCGAGGGTGCTTTGAGCCCTTCCT
>NW_027408060.1:0-820 GCF_003265705.2 Callorhinus ursinus | reverse complement strand
TGTGAAATTTCCCAAGCTTTCATATGTGTGTATGGCTCTGTGGGTGTATGCACAAGTGTACACATGTGTGTGTGTTGCATATGTGCATGGGTGTGTTTGTGTGCACCTGTGGCATGCGTACATGCATGTGTGCAGCAGACATACTTGTGTGCATGTGCGCACATGCACATGGTTTGTGTGTATGCGTACGAGTGTGTACAAGTGATTATGTGCAAATGTGTGAGTGCAGTGTATGTGTGCACGTGTGTGTGCATGGGTGTATATGCACATGTTTTGTGTGTACGCGTACGAGCGTGCACATGTGATTGTGTGCAAATGTGAGTACAGTGCATGTGTGCACACGTTTGTGCTTGTGTGCACGTGTGTGTGAATGTGCAGCAGACATACATGTGTGCATGTGCGCACACGTGATTGTGTGCGGATGTGTGAGTGCAGTGCATGTGTGCACATGTGTGTGAATGCACATGTGTAGGGGTGTACATGGGCATGCATGCTTGTGTGTGCACATGTGTGTGAACGCAGGTGTGCATAGGTATGTATGTGCACATGTGCGTGCACAGATGCCTGCTGTGGGGAGATGAAGAAGGCATGGAGTTTTTGCTTTCTGGTGCCGCCTTCTTCCATCTTCCCTGTTGCCTCACTTGGTGAAGGGTAGAGAGTCGAGAGGAGAATCACAATCACACCTGTAAGTGATCTGTCTACTCATCTTTTTGTTCATCCATCTGCCCAGTCAACATTCCTGAGCATCGCCATGTGCTGGGACCAGGGGTGTATAGGTGAAGCAAGCACGTTCTCTCGGGATGCTGAGTCCAACGGGACG
>NW_027408059.1:0-1376 GCF_003265705.2 Callorhinus ursinus | reverse complement strand
GAGGCCCCTCTGAAAACCTTCAGCAAAAGGGCCTCCTTGTTTAACACAGACACAGACACATACACACACACTCACGCCCTTTGCCTACTGATAGGGGAAGACTGTACTGTCAGCCTTCTTTCTGGGTAGAGAGTTACTGCACAGGCCTTTACCTCCTAGGAGCTGGGGTTCAGTATTTAACAACTGCTGGGAAATCTCAAGACAAGAAATTAGCATAAAAGTTGTTTCAAAGCATTATGCATCATTTTGTCATTTTAACTTAATGTGTAATACTTTTAAGTAAATTTTAGTTAAAAATGGTTTCTATAAATATATAATTAAAGTTGGTTTTAGAAAGTTCATTTACTATAATTCAAGATTCATAATCCATATATGTTTTTGACCTGGTCCTATTTAACTATGACATGTGTTGTTTAATTGCCTTTCAATTAATTGTGTGAGAAAACTCAGGCCTGACAATAAATGTTACATAAGCAGGCCTAAATAAAACCTGGTTTCATTTTATCCTAGCTTGTGTACACTTTAAACTTATACTCTTTCTTAGTAATTTGATATTGGTTTAGTTTGTTAAGTGTTAGCATCCCTCAAAGTCAAGAATGAATAATGTAGTCTCTTTTATTTTAGCTACCCTTTTCTGTGAGTTTTTACAAAGATCTAGTATTTTAATCTATGTAGTTAATTTTGTGAGGTGATTAAAAAGAATGAATCTAAATTATTTTTCTCTGTATTATTCAATTCTAAGGCAATTTCTATAAGAACATTACTCTTATCTATTATTTTAAATATTTTATTGTGTTCTGATCTTTTCTATATTTATCTATAATTTTTGGATTTTTTGACTAGAAGCTTATAGCTCTTAGAATCACTGCTCTTTTCTTATTTCCCCCTTTTTTTTAAGACTATAATTTCTCTATAGATTTGATCCCATCTACTTTCTATCATTTAGGGATTTCTTAACATTATTAGTCTACTGATGGCAGTCTTGTCTTCTAGCATAGTTCATTCAGTTAATTCCTGTTGGCCATTTATTGTATGCTTGGTATTATTACAGCTGCTAGGGATGGTGCGGATTAATTGATTGATTGATTATTATATATTTTTCCTGTCTTCTATGATAATCCATCATCTTGAACCAATCTCCCTGATTCCTCTTTTCTCTCTACCTGTTAACTTTACTGGCCCTTTATCTGGAATACAGTGTTAATTTGCTAATTGTTAATTTGGGGACATTCTTGGGTCCTTTTCCAGATGGGGAGATTTTGTGGTCTCTGTTTGAATTGTCTCTGATTTTGCCAGCAAATATGGGGGTCCAGTCTTTTCTTTTGGCCTTTCCTCTTTAGCTTTGTAAACTGTTTTGGCCTCTCATGGCCTTACTG
>NW_027408058.1:0-1376 GCF_003265705.2 Callorhinus ursinus | reverse complement strand
CCTCTCTCTGTTTTTCAGAGTTAGCCTAGCAAAAGTTTCACCGATTTTATTTCTCTTCAAATATCCAGCTCTTAGTTTCACTTATCTTGTCCATCCTTTCCTCTGGTCTCTGGTACATTTATTTCCTCTCGCATCTTTGTTATTTCTCCCTTCTCCTGACTTTGTGTTTAGTTTGTTTTTCTTTTTCCTAGCTCCTTGAGATGAAAAGTTAGGTTGAGGTCATTCTTATTTCTTAATATAGGTATTTGTCACTGTAAGTTTCCCTCTTAGAACGGCTTTAGCAGCAACCTATATGCTTTGATACGGTGTGATTTCATTTGCTTTTGCTTCTGGATTTCCCCTTTTGATTTCCTTTTGACCCAAGTGTTATCAAGAAGCATGTTGTTTAATTTCCACATACTGGTGAATTTTCTGCCTTTTTGCCTGTTAGTGATATTTCATACGCTTGTAGTCGGTATAGATAGTATGATTTTAATATTGTTACGTTTGATAAGGCTTTTTTTTTTTATCTACCTTGGTGAATGCTCTGTGTGCACCTGCGAAGAATGTGTGTTCTGCTGCTATTGGATGAAGTGTTCCATATATGTCTTTTAAGACCGTTTTGCCTACAGTATGGCTCAAGTCCAATGTTTCCTTGTTGATGTTTTGTCTGGAGGACCCATCCAATATTGAAAGTGGGCTTTTGGAGTTGCCTGGGTGGCTTAGTCGGTTAAGTGTCCTTCTTAGCTCAGGTCATGATCCCAGGGACCTGGGATCAAGCCCCACGTTGAGCTCCCTACTCAGTGGGGAGCCTGCTTCTCCCTCTCCCTTTACCTGCCACTCTCCCTGCTTGTGCTCACTCTCTCTGTCCAATAAATAAACAACATCTTAAGAAATTGGGGTATTGGAGTCTCCTTGTATTATCATATTATTGTCTATTTCTCCTTTCAGTTTTTTAAGGATTTGCTTAATATATTTCGGTGCTCCAGTGTGGAGTTCATATTTATGATTGTTATATCTTCCTGAAGAACTGATCTCCTCGTCATTACCTAATTATCATCTCTGTCTCCTGGTACCATTTTGGCTTAAAGTCTATTTTGTCCGACATTAGTATAGCTAACCCTGCTCTCTCTGGTTTCCACCTGCATGGAATATCTTTTGCCATCCCTTCACTTTGTACCTCTATGTCTCTTTGAGCTGAGGTGAGCCTCTTGTAGGCAGCATTTGGTTAGATCTTGCTTTTTGAAAACTAAGGCAATGTAGGACTTTTGATTGGAGAATTCACTCCATTAAGAGAATAATTATTGATAGAACTTACTAATGCCAACTTATTATTTGTTTCTTGGCTGTTTTGTAATTCTACTTTTCACTTCTTCCTTTCTTGTTGCCTTCCTTTG
>NW_027408057.1:265-1376 GCF_003265705.2 Callorhinus ursinus | reverse complement strand
TATATTTTTATCTGTTAGAAGAAACTGTATCTCAAAATTTTAAAGAGAGAACAACTTATATATATATGCCAAAAATAAGGGTAACTACTATGAAGGGATAAAATATGATTCTAAAAATGAAAAATAGAAAATTTTTTTAAAAAAGGGATTGATAAGATGTTGTTTGAAAAAGGGAAAAAGAAAAATAAAAAAAACAGTCAACAAAAATTAACTTTGATGAAATTATGAATCATGGTAAAAAAAAAAAATGCCATGAATCTATGTGCAGTATTTCCCTAGCCCTGGAGTTCTCCCATTCTCCTTGATCGATCAACTTGGTCTTGGCTTGCTGGCTGTTTGTGCTGATCCTCTGGGGGAGGGGCCTGTTGCTGTGGTTTCCAAATGTCTTTGCCGGAGGCGGAATTGCCCCGCCCTTGTCGTTCCGGGCTAAGGAATCTGCTCCGGTTTGCTCTCAGGAGCTTTTGTTCCCTGCAAGCTCTCGGTACAGCTTTGGAGGACCAGGGCAGAAATGGTGGCCTCCCAATCTCTGCTCGGAGGAGCTGAGAACTCAGCGCCCCGCTCCTCAGTGTGCCCCCAGAGAAAAGCAGTCACTTCCATGTCCCTGGTCTCCGGCCACACTCCGTGCTCTCCCGGCCTGTGATCGAGCATTTCTATCTCTGGCACCCGACCCCGCGTGGAGTCTCCAAACCCAGCAGATCTCTGCAGTGCGTTCCCGCACCGCTCCTCCCCGGGAAGGAAGGGGAGTCTCCCTGGATCTGCTGCTTGTTGGGTCCCTGCTGGGGGAGCCGTGCCCCGACTGGGCCGCAGATCACAGTTTATGGCCACCCCGATCTGAGAGCCCACGCCTCAGCTCCGTCTCTGCAGCCGGCTTCCCCGCTCTGATACCTGGGAGATCTGGCGCCCTCAGGAACCCCCGGTCTCTCTGTGACCCCAGGGGTCCTGAGACCACACTGTCCCGGGAGGCTTCCACCCCCCGCTTAGCCACTGCAGCGACGTCCCTCCGCCAAGCCAACTTCTAAAAGGTCCGATTTTGTGCTCCGCGTCTCTAGCACTTGCCAGAAGCAGCCCGCGGAGGCCCCTCCCCCGCCGTCTATCCTCCCGAATATCGCCT
>NW_027408057.1:0-165 GCF_003265705.2 Callorhinus ursinus | reverse complement strand
GAATTCCTGAGACCAGACGAAATCTAGGTCTCCTACTCCTCCTCCATCTTGCTCCTCAAAAAGACTTTTAGTAGGCAGAATAATGTCCCCAAAATATCTCCACATCTTAATCTATAGAATCTTTGGTAATGTCTTGTGTCATGGCAAGGGAGAATTAAGGTTGCA
>NW_027408056.1:0-1376 GCF_003265705.2 Callorhinus ursinus | reverse complement strand
TCTTTCTTTTTTCTTTCTTTCCCTTTCTTTTCCCCTGGTTTCAGGTCTTTTCTGATTTGTATAGAGTATATTTTCTGGGGACATTGTTAACCTATTAGCATTTTGTTCTCTCATTCATCTGTTCTCCTCTGGACAAAATGACAAGACGGAAAAAATGACCTCAGCAAACAGAACAAGAGGTAGTACCGTCAGCCAGGGACCTACACAATACGGACATTAGTACGATGTCGGACCTAGAGTTCAGAATCATGACTTTAAAGATACTAGCTGGGCTTGAAAAAAGCGTGGAAGTTATTAGAGAAACCTTTCTGGAGAAATAAAAGAACTAAAATCTAACCAAGTCGAAATCCAAAAAACTATTAATGAGGTGCAATCAAAAATGAAGGCACCAACTGCTAGGATAAATGGGGCAGAAGAGAGAATCAGCGATATAGAAGTCCAAATGATGGAAAATAAAGAGGCTGAGAAAAAGAGAGAGAAACAACTACAGGATCACGAGGGCAGAATTCAAGAGATAAGTGATACGATAAGACGAAACAACATTAGAATAATTGGGATCCCAGAAGAAGAAGAAAGAGAGAGAGGGGCAGAACGTATATTGGAGCAAATAATAGCAGAGAACTTCCCTAATGTGAGGAAGGAAACAGGCATCAAAATCCAGGAGGCACAGAGAACCCCTCTCAAAATCAATAAAAATAGGTCAACACCCCAACATCTAATAGTAAAACTTACGAGTCTCAGAGACAAAGAGAAAATCCTGAAAGCAGCTCGGGAGAAGAGATATGTAACCTACAATGGTAGAAACATTAGAATGGCAACAGACCTATCCACAGAGACCTGGCAGGCCAGAAAGGACTGGCATGATATCTTCAGAGCACTAAATGAGAAAAATATGCAGCCAAGAATACTATATCCAGCGAGGCTGTCATTGAAAATAGAAGGAGAGATAAAAAGCTTCCAGGACAAACAAAAACTAAAGGAATTTGCAAACACGAAACCAGCCCTCCAAGAAATATTGAAAGGGGTCCTCTAAGCAAAGAGAGAGCCTAAAAGCAGCATAGATCAGAAAGGAACACAGACAATATACAGTAACAGTTACCTACAGGCAATACAATGGCACTAAATTCATACCTTTCAATAGTTACCCTGAATGTAAATGGGCTAAATGCCCCAATCAAAAGACACAGGCTATCAGACTGGATTAAAAAACAAGACCCATCGATATGCTGTCTGCAAGAGACTCATTTTAGACCCAAAGACACCCCCACATTGAAAGTGAGGGGGTGGAAAACCATTTACCATGCTCATGGACACCAAAAGAAAGCTGCGGTGGCAATCCTTATATCAGACAAATTAGATTTTAAAACAAAAGACTG
>NW_027408055.1:0-1376 GCF_003265705.2 Callorhinus ursinus | reverse complement strand
TCGGTAAAGCAGAAGACTATCCATGTGTCAGGGCAGGAAGTATTTGGTAAATCCCTGTACCTTCCTCTCAGTTTTGCTGTGAATTTAAAACTGCTCTGAAAAACAAATTCTATTAAAAAAAATAACTGTCAGACTTAAGCCCTAACATTTTCATAATAACATTAGACCAAATGGTCTAAATACATCAATTAAATGACAAATAGTGAAAGAGTAGATTTAAAAAATGACCCAACTATATGGTATGTATAAGGAACTCACTACAAATATACTGATACAAGTAAATTGAAAGTAAACAAGAAGATCACTGTACTTTTATTTGTAATAGTAAAAAAATTGCAAACAACCAAGATGTCCTTTACTAAAGAAATGGTTAAAGAAACTGTGCTTCTTACATATCATGGACTACTAGTCAGCAATAAAAATGAGCAAACTCTTGACATATGCAACAATTTGTATGACCTAAAGGGTATTATTCATAATGAAAACATCCAATCTCCAAAGGTCTCATACGGTATCATTCCATGATAAACGTTCTTGAAATAATAAAGCTATAGAAATGGAGAACAGACAGTTGGTGTTCATGGGCTAGGAATTGTGAGGGGATAGGGATGAGTATGATTATGGAGAGATGGAGGTAGCAGAAGGGAAGTCTTTGTAATGATGGAATAATTCTGTATCATGATTGTGGTGGTGGATGCACAAATCTATAGTTGTGCTACATTGATAAAAGTATACTAATACATTGTATCGGTGTCAGTTTATTGGTTTTGATTTGGTGTAGTAACCCCTGGGTGAAACTGGGTAAAGGTTACACAGGACTTCTCTGTACTATCTTTGCAGCTTCCTTCAATCTATAATTACCTAAAAATAAAAAAAAAACAAAAAGTGAATGCAGAATTCCATTTTTTACAACATACATTTTCTTAATATTCTGAATACCTTCCTCATGAAAATAACTAACGTGTCAAGTAAGTAAATCAAAGCTTCTCCTTGAGGGGAGGGGAGGTGGGGAGATGGGTTAGCCTGGTGATGGGTATTAAGGGGGGCATGTATTGCATAGAGCACTGGGTGTTACACACAAACCATGAATCATGGAACACTACATCAAAAACAGATGTATGGTATGGTGACTAACATATCATAAATAAATAATAAATAAAGGATAATATTTTATAAATAAAAAATAAAATAAAATAATTATTTTTGCAGGAGAGAGGGGTGGAAGGGTCAGAGAGAGAGTGAGAGGGATAATTCTCAAGCAGACTCCCTGCTGAGCATGGAGACCAATGCGGGGCTTGATCCCAGGACACTGAGATCATGACCTGAGCCAAAATCAAGAGTCAGATGCTTAACCAACTGAGCCACCCAGGTGCCCC
>NW_027408054.1:0-1376 GCF_003265705.2 Callorhinus ursinus | reverse complement strand
GACATATTCAGCCAAACAATACCTACATGTACTTCAACCACAGACAACCATCTTGTGGGAAGCTAGAGGCATACAGAGAAATGCGGGGGAATTCCTGAGGCCTTAATGGTTAGTCAGTCTTGCTATCATCTTTCCTTTCAAGTTAAGGGCCGGGGTCAGGCAGGATAGATCCCAGTGTATGCCCATGCTGCCATTTGAAAATAAGAGCCCTCTCCACCATCGTAAATCAGGTTGCAAAACTGGGGTGTGGGAAACTGCCACCCACGGGCTAAATGTAGCCTCCCCCTGTATTCTGTAAATAAAGTGTGGCTGGAACATTAGTTATGGACAGTCTGTGGCTGCTTTTAAGCCACAGTGCAAGAGTGGAGTCATTGTCAGGGAGACCACGTGGATTGCAACACCTAACAGAAAATCCTTACAGAAGATTTTACAGAAAAGTCAGTGCCGATACCTGTTCTAAAACGTAATATTATCATGTCACTCCTTTGAGAAGAACGTAGTGTTTTCTGGGGAAAAACTAATTTCTTTACCCGCGTAGGCAAGGACTTCCATCATTTTAGCCAGAACTCCATATCCATCCTCCTCTATTTCTACCTTTAATGGCACATCTACATACCTGCAGCCCAATGGGAATTCACTGTAGTTTACATGGTAGTGATGCTCAGAAACGGAGATGCAAGTGTGAACGTGTGAGTGTGAGCGTGTGTTTACTTTTTGTTAGCCACGGTATGCAAGTAGAACACAATACAGTAGCATGCTTTCTGTCTCACAGGGACGGCCACATTATGTGGTTACATAATGATATCAGAAAGAATCCACCTTCATAGAACAAACTTCATCTAGGAAGACTCTCAAATCCCTTGTCCTGGGCACTATGCTCCACCGAGGCTGGGGCCACACAGAGGGACAGAGACTCACCCTGCCCATCAGGGTTTTGTAGGGTACCTGCTATCCCAGGGGGAAAGATCCCGAAACCATTCATCTACCTGTCATCCAGCCAGGCAGCTGTGAGAGAGACCTACTCCTACAGGAAGGACAGACCGAGAAACAACACATGACAGCATGCTGCGACAAGTGCCACTGCAGGGGACGGTCAGGAGGACTGGGGTGTGCAGGGTTGGCCAGAGCAGGGGCAGGGGGACCGGGAATGCTCCAGGAGGATGATCACAGTTTGTCATTACTTGGGAATCTCAGGAGGACTGGGGGTGTGCAGGGTTGGCCAGAGCAGGGGCAGTGGGATGAGGAATGCTCCAGGAGGATGTCAAAGTTGTGTCCTTGTGTGGCTACACGTGTTAGTGTGACTGGGCTTTGGCCACACAGGAAATGATGGGGGGGGGTGTCACTGAACTGTCTTCTGTAAGGTAAAAGATTAGTAA
>NW_027408053.1:0-1376 GCF_003265705.2 Callorhinus ursinus | reverse complement strand
ACCTGGTGTGCTCCTGCCCCAGGGCCTTTGCACATGTTTTCCCTTCCCTTTAGAATGCTCTTGATGTGATATCACTCACCTCCTTTAGATCTTGACTCAAGGATCACCTTCCACTGAGGGCCCACTAGAACCCATGTGAATAGTAAGCACCACCCCCACCTCCCCTTCAGCACCCCAGCCCTGTCTCCTGCTCTGTATTTCCATAGCAGTTTTCACAATCACCAGTCCATCTCAGCAGGGCAGAAACAGAGGCCTACACTGATGGTTTCACAACTGACTCCCTCCTATTTCCTGGTCCAAAGCCCTGGGGAAAAGGTGCCCCAGGGCTCTCGCACAACCAGAATGCCCAGGACCAGGGAGCCCACCTACTGCACCTTGAAAACCATTGGGAAAATGAGTCACACGTGGACTCCACCTGCACATGAGACCTGAACCCAGACACATTCCTCAGTTACAGGGGAGCACACACACTTCCTCTCCTTGCCTGAGGGGCTTATCTGAGAAAGCTGAACAGAGACCCATCCCAGGGTCCAAATCTCCCTCTGGCCAAGGTCCTGGGAAACAGACATCTCTCCTCCCTGCACCAACCACCTGGGATTAAAGTCCAGAATCCTCCAGTCGTCAGGCAGAGTGGTGAACCTGTCCCTCTTTCCTGTGACGTCATCACAAACCACGCTTTGCTGCACAGTTTTCAGGAAGGAGCCTGCAGCAAGGCAGCAGGCCACACAGGTTCAGCCTCAGTCGCACACATCAGGTTCCACTTGGAACTAGACCTTCATGGAGACTGGTATCCTGTGTGGCCTCAGTTCCAAACAGAGGAGCTAAGATTTCAGTTCCACATGAAAAGTGACCTCTTGCACACAGCACAGGAATGTGGAGAGGAATTCTCAGGCATGTGGCTCTGGAAGAAGTGCTTCTGCCGGCTGAATTCACAGACACCAGGAAGGGGACATCTGCTGTGCCTTCTCTGAGGAAGCAGGGGGCACACTGGGCAACAATCAATAATGCTTTGTGTGGGGTTCTTCCCACCAACCACCTTGTTAAGCCGAGGGCTCGAGAATCAAACAGGGAGCAACTCTCTTATCACATCTGCAGCAGGAGGGCTGTCCAGGGAGGAGAGCCCAGTCCCTGTCCCTGTAGCAAGCTGGCCTGCCCATCATGAGCGACAGTCCACCACCAAGGCATCACAACCTCCCAGCTATCTGATCCAACTATCCTGCCAGGCTCAGACCTGCTGACACAGTGAGTCATAAGACCCAGCAACTTCTTTCCATTCCAGCTCAGTGCTTCTCACAGAGAAGCAAACTCCAGCCTCACAAATGTGCTCATCATTACCTCTGGAATTCCCTGGGTGGTGTCTACACTGGCCCACACAG
>NW_027408052.1:1041-1376 GCF_003265705.2 Callorhinus ursinus | reverse complement strand
TCCGAGGCGATATTCGGGAGGATAGACGGCGTGGGAGGGGCCTCCGCTGGCCGCTTCTGGCAAGTGCTAGAGCCGCGGAGCACAAATTCGGACCTTTTAGAAGTTGGCTCGGCGGAGGGACGTCGCTGCAGTGGCTAAGCGGTTGGTGGAATCCTCCCGGGACAGTGTGGTCTCAGGACCCTTGGGGTCACAGAGAGACCGGGGGTGCCTGAGTGCACCAGAGCTCCCAGAGATCAGAGCGGGGAAGCCGGCTGCAGGGACGGAGCAGAGTCGCGGGCTCTCAGCTCAAGGTTGCCATAAACTGTGATCTGCGGCCCAGTCGGGGCACGGCTCCT
>NW_027408052.1:412-941 GCF_003265705.2 Callorhinus ursinus | reverse complement strand
GGCATAAACTGTGATCTGCGGCCCAGTCGGGGCACGGCTCCTCCAGCAGGGACCCAACAAGCAGCAGATCCGGGGAGACTCCCCTTCCTTCCCGGGGAGGAGCTGTGCGGGAATGCACTGCAGGGATCTGCTGGGTTTGGAGACTCTGCGCAGGGTCAGGTGCCAGAGATAGCAAGGCTCGATCACAGGCCGGGTGAGCACGGAGTGCGGCCGGGGACTGGGGACAAGGGAGTGACTGCTTTTCCCTGGGGCACACTGAGGAGCGGGGCCCCGAGTTCTCAGCTCCTCCGGGTGGAGATTGGGAGGCCACCATTTCTGCCCTGGCCCTCCAAAGCTGGACCGAGAGCTTGCAGGGAACAAAAGCTCCTGAGAGCAAACCGGAGCAGCTTCCTTAGCCCGGACCTACCAGGACGGGGCAATTCCGCCTCCGGCAAAGACATTTGGAAACCACAGCAACAGGCCCCTCCCCCAGAAGATCAGCACAAACAGCCAGCAAGCCAAGACCAAGTTGATCGATCAAGGAGAATGG
>NW_027408052.1:0-312 GCF_003265705.2 Callorhinus ursinus | reverse complement strand
TCTTCTAACAGACCAAAATATACCCTAAATCACTAGTGTATGGCTTTCTTCTAGTCTCCTGCCTGATCACATTCTCTCACTTTTTCCTTTTTTTTTCTTAAATATTCTTTCCTTTTTCAAACAACTTATATTACCAAGTCCTTTTATAAAATCTTTTATAATTTTCATCTTTACAGTCATCTTCCATCCCTTCATTGTATCAACCCTTATTTTGTACATATATGTCTTTCTTCCTTTAAAATTTTAGGAGCCACTTTTTTCTAAGAGACCAAAATATGTCCAAAATCTAGTGTGTGGCACTGATCTATGCAC
>NW_027408051.1:0-1376 GCF_003265705.2 Callorhinus ursinus | reverse complement strand
CCGGAGTTCCAAGTCGTGTTTTTGAATTCTTTTTGGCAAGCTGAGTCCTCTGGTGTTGCTTAGCTATTGCCATCCCTGGGGCTTTGGAGCCAGGCTTCTTGGGACAGAAGCTCAGAAGCTAACCTAGGGATAGGCTTACGGCCTAGGGTCATTTCAGCCCTGATCTGCCCACGCTGGGGCAAGCTCTGGGGGGCAGGGGATCTGAGTTGGGGCGTGGGTGAGGGTGAGAGTCTGGTCAGTGTTTGCAGGCAGGGGGCCGTTGAAAGTGGCATTTCGCTGGGATGCGCACGCAGAGTTCTCCTGGGAAACCTTTGCCGCAGGTTCCCAATGGGGCAGTTTCCTTCTGGGAGACAGGGTGAATCCTCTGGTATTGCTCAGGTGCCCCCAATCCCTGTGGCTTTAGATCCAGGCCTCTGGGGCCAGAGCCCTCAGAAGCCAGCGAAGGATAGGGCCTAGGGGCACCGTAGACCTGACGTATAAGCACTCTGGCCTGCTTACCGGGGGTTTGTCTTGAGGCCATGGGTCACGTTGAGTGTCAGGCTAAGGGTTTTCACCAGAGGGTGCAAAATTTGTGCATTCCTTGGGATAGGCATTCAGGGTACTCCTGCTCTGAATGCTTTCCTGAGTTCCAAATGGCGCGTTTTCCTTCTTGGTGGCAGCCAGAGTCCCTCGATATTGCCCCGTGTCCCGAATCTGTGGGGCTTTGGAACCAGGTTCTGGGGACTGACCCCTCAGAAGCCAACCTAGGGTGAGGGATAGGACATAGGGACATCAGAGACCTGATGTGCCAGCGCTGCGTCGAGGTTCCCAGGGGTGAGGGTTGAAGGCGTGGGTCAGCGTGAGTGTCTTGCTCTTCTTTTCGGCCGCGGGACCACTGAAAGGGTGGGTGCGCTGGGATGGGCATGCAGTGTTCTCCTGCTGTGAATCCTTTCCTGACTTCCAAATGGTTGGGTTTCTCTCTGGGTGGCAAGCTGAGTTCTCTGGTCTTGCTCTGGAGCGAGCCCTAGGGAACAAAGCACTCAGGAGCCAACCTAGGGTTGGGGTTACGGCCTAGGGGCACGGCAGGCACAGTTCTCATGCTCTCAGTGCTTTCGTAATTGCCAAATGGTGCATTTTGCTTTGTGGTGTCAGGCTGAGTCCTCTGGTATTGCTCAGGTGGCCCAAATCCCTGGGGCATGGAGCCAGGGACCTAGGGAGAGAGCTCTCCGAAGACACGTGAGGGTTAGGGTTAGGGCCCGGGTGCACAGCACTCCTGGTCTGCGGGAACTGTGGTGAGCTTGGGATGGGAGGTTTGTCTGGAGGTGGGGGTCAGGTTGAGTGTCAGGCTCAGGGTTTGCCGCCAGGGGGCGAAGAAAGTGTAGTTTTGCTGGAATGGG
>NW_027408050.1:1311-1376 GCF_003265705.2 Callorhinus ursinus | reverse complement strand
GAGAAGCGACCACTTACTGGAAGGTAGGACGTGCGGAGAAGTGAATCCGAGGTGATATTCGGGAG
>NW_027408050.1:0-1211 GCF_003265705.2 Callorhinus ursinus | reverse complement strand
TAGAGCCGCGGAGCACAAAATCGGACCTTTTAGAAGCCGGCTCCGCTGAGGGACGTTGCTGCAGTGGCTAAACGGGGGGTGGAACCCTCGCGGGACAGTGTGGTCTCAGGGCCCTCGGGGTCACAGAGAGACCGGGGGTGCCTGAGTGCGGCAGAGCTCCTGGGTATCGGAGCAGGGAAGCCGGCTGCAGAGACGGAGCCGAGGTGCGGGCTCTCAGCGCGGGTTTGCCATAAACTGTGATCCGCGGCCCAGTCGGGCCACTGCTCCTCCAGCAGGGACCCAACAAGTGGCAGATCCGGGGAGACTCCCCTTCGTCCCCCCGGGGGAGCGGCGCGGGAGCGCACCACAGGGATCTGCTGGGTTTGGAGACTCCACAAGGTGTCAGGTGCCAGAGTTAGAAATGCTCGGTCACAGGCCGGGTGAGCACGGAGTGCGGCCGGAGACCAGGGAGACGGCAGTGACTGCTTTTCTCTGGGGACGCACTGAGGAGCGGGGCCCTGAGTTCTTGGCTCCTCCGGGTGGAGATTGGGAGGCCACCATTTTCATCCTGGTCCTCCAAAGCTGTACCGAGAGCTTGCAGGGAACAAAACTCCTGAGAGCAAACCCGAGCACCTTGCTTAGCCCGGACCGACAAGGGCGGGGCAATTCCCCCTCCGGCAAAGACATTTGGGAACCACAGCAACAGGCCCCTCCCCCAGAAGATCAGCACGAACAGCCAGCAAGCCAAGACCAAGTTTACCCATCAAGCAGAAATGGAGAACCCCAGCGCTAGGGGAATACTGCACATAGAATTCATGGCTTTTTTTTTTACCATGATTCATTAGTTTTTCAAAGTTCATTTTTTAACTTTTTTTTTCTTTTTCCCTTTTTCAACCAACAGCTTATCAATCCCTTTTTAAAAAAACATTTTTTATTTTTCATTTTTAAAGTCATATTTTATCCCTTCATAGTAGTTACCCTTCTTTTTGGCATATATATATAAGGTGTTCTGTCTTTAAACTTTTGAGATACAGTTTCTTCTAACAGATCAAAATATACCCTAAATCACTAGTGTATGGCTTTGTTCTAGTCTCCTGCCTGATCACATTCTCTCCCTTTTTTTTTCTCTTTTTTTTTAAATCTTCTTCTTTCTTTTTCAAACAAATTCTTATCAATTCCTTTTATAAAATCTTTTATAATTTTCATCTTTACAATCATCTTCCATCCCTTCA
>NW_027408049.1:704-1376 GCF_003265705.2 Callorhinus ursinus | reverse complement strand
ATACATACCCATGCACACCTGCGTTCACACACATGTGCACACACGAGCATGCATGCCCATGTACACATATGCACACGTGCATTCACATGCATTCACACACACGTGCACACATGCACTGCACTCACACATCTGCACACAATCACGTGTGCACGCGCGTATGTTTACACACAAACCATGTGCGTGTGCGCACATGTACACATGTATGTCTGCTGCACATTCACACACACGTGCACACAAGCACACAGCGCACACATGCACTGCACTCACATTTGCACACAATCACGTGTGCACGCTCGTACGTGTACACACAAACCATGTGCATGTACACCCATGCACACACACGTGCACACATGCACTGCACTCACACATTTGCACACAATCACATGTGCACACTCGTACGCATACACACAAACTATGTGCGTGTGTGCACATGTACACATGTATGTCTGCTACACATTCACACACATGCACTGCACTCACATTTGCACAATCACCTGTGCACGTTCGTACGCGTACACACAAACCATGTGCGTGTACACCCATGCACACACACGTGCACACATGCACCGCACTCACATTTGCACAATCACCTGTGCACGTTCGTACGCGTACACACAAACCATGTGCGTGTGTGCACATGCACACATGTATGTCTGCTACACATTCACACAC
>NW_027408049.1:0-604 GCF_003265705.2 Callorhinus ursinus | reverse complement strand
GCACTCACACATTTGCACATAATCACTTGTACACGCTCGTACGCATACACACAAACCATGTGCGTGTGTGCACATGCACACATGTATGTCTGCTACACATTCACACACATGCACTGCACTCACATTTGCACAATCACCTGTGCATGCTCGTATGCATACACACAAACCATGTGCGTGTGCGCACATGCACACATGTATATCTGCTGCACACATGCATGTACGCATGCCACATGTGCACACAAACACACCCATGCACATATGCAACACACACACGTGTGTACACTTGTGCACACACCCACAGAGCCATACACACATATGAAAGCTTGGGAAATTTCACAAAGTTTTGTTTTTCTTTAAGTCTCTCCAAGAACGAGGAGAGAGCAGAGTGGCCACCTGGGATATAAAGCGAACCACATCCCTACATCTGCCAAGGAGGCTAAGAAGGGCTCAAAGCACCCTTGGTCTTGTGCCCAGGACTCAGTATCCTCAGCTGCCTCTGCTGGGCCTTCCCCTATCCCCTGCCATCTGGAGGCAGGCTATGTTTTCAGCCGAGGTCATATGTGGGAGCAGCAAGTCTGAGTGTTAGTTGCGGGTCACATTTTTG
>NW_027408048.1:0-1377 GCF_003265705.2 Callorhinus ursinus | reverse complement strand
AAGGGTAACTACTATGAAGAGATAAAATATGACTCTAAAAATGAAAAATAAAAAATATTTTTTAAAAAAAAGGATTGATAAGATGTTGGTTGAAAAATGGAAAAAGAAAAAAAAACAGTTAAAAAATTAACTTTGAAAAACTAATGAATCATGGTAAAAAAGCCATGAATTCTATGTGCATATGCCCCTAGCGCTGGAGTTCTCCCGTTCTCCTTGATCGGTAAACTTGGTCTTGGCTTGCTGACTGTTCGTGCTGATCTTCTGGGGGAGGGGCCTGTTGCCGTGGTTCCCAAATGTCTTTGCCGGAGGCAGAATTGCCCCGCCCTTGTGAGTCCGGGCTAAGGAAGCTGCTCGGGTTTGCTCTCAGGAGCTTTTGTTCCCTGCAAGCTCTCGGTACAGCTTTGGAGGACCGGGGTGAAAATGGTGGCCTCCCAATCTCCACCCGGAGGAGCTGAGAACTCGGGGCCCTGCTCCTCAGTGCGACCCCAGAGAAAAGCAGTCAGTCACTCCCGTCTCCCCAGTCTCCGGCCGCACTCCGTGCTCACCCGGCCTGTGACCGAGCGTTGCTATCTCTGGCACCCAACCCCGTGTGGAGTCTCCAAACCCAGCAGATCCCTGCGGTGCGCTCCCGCACCGCTCCTCCTGGGGGAGGAAGGGGAGTCTCCTCGGCTCTGCTGCTTGTTGGGTCCCTGCTGGAGGAGCAGTGTCCCGACTGTGTCACCGATCACAGTTTATGGCCACCCCGAGCTGAGAGCCCGCACCTCGGCTCCGTCTCTGCAGCCAGCTTCCCCACTACGATACCTGGGAGCTCTGCTGCACTCAGGCACCCCCGGTCTTTCTGTGACCCCGAGGGTCCTGAGACCACACTGTCCCAGGAGGATTCCACCCCCCGCTTAGCCACTGCAGCGACATCCCTCAGCGGAGCCGGCTTCTAAAAGGTCCGATTTTGTGCTCCGCGGCTCTATCACTTGCCAGAAGCGGCTGACGGAGGCCCCCTCCCCCGCCGTCTATCCTCCCGAATATCGCCTCGGATTCACTTCTCCGCACATCCTGCCTTCCAGTAAGTGGTCGCTTCTCTGTTCAGAGAGTTGTTGCTACTCTCCTCTTCGATCTTCTGTTGGGTTCGTAGGTGTTCAGAATGGTTTGATCCCTATTCAGCTGAATTCCTGAGACCAGACAAAATCCAGGTCTCCTATTCCTCCGCCATATTGCTCCGCCCGCCCCCCATTTCAGTTTTATTATAAAGTACACACTTAGGTGAGACCTGAGAGGGTCCCCGGAGGTCAGTTTGACTCAACGTTACAACCACGTGATCAGACACTTGGTCTTTTGCTATCTAGGGGCCCACGATGAGCCCCCTCACTAGTTCAACAAAGG
>NW_027408047.1:624-1377 GCF_003265705.2 Callorhinus ursinus | reverse complement strand
CCAAAAACTAATAATGTAATATATGGTGATTAAAAATACATAAACAAATAGACAAATAAGATGACCTGGTTCCTTTAATTGGAGAATGTTAATTGGAAACCAAGATTTAGACACAAGGCATGCTTGTTGCTCCGGAGATGTCATCGCTTTTAGGCACCCTGAGGTAGATAAGACAAAACGAGACAATGCAGGCATGTATCCTAACCCACATGGACATGCATGCCTGTACTGATTCTGTATCTATCCATTTGCGTATATATTAAACAGGAGTTCATACTGCTGTTTCCAACCCATATCCAGTACCACAGGGTTCATTTTATCCTTCACTTCTTGCTTATAATGAATAATTTTTGAATGTTAACTCTTTTCTTAATTTTCAGATTTTATTGACTGATTTGGGAGAGAGAGCACAAGCAGGGGAAGGGGGAGAGGGAGAAGCAGGCTCCCCACTTAGCAGGGAGCCCCACGTAGGGCTCGATTCCAGGACCCTGGGATCATGACTTGAGGCAGATGCTTAACTGACTGAGCCACCCAGGCGCCCCAATTTCTGAATGTTTAATAAACATTGCATTCCTGGAATAAACTCCATTATTATTATAGTGTATTACCCTTTTCCTATCTTACTGGATTTCATTTGCTAAAATTAAAAATAAACCGGTGCATTTATGTTCATGAAGAATATTGGTCTGTAGTTTCCTTTTCATGCAACATCTCTGTGTTAATCTCACTATCAGGATAATGCTGGCTACATAA
>NW_027408047.1:0-524 GCF_003265705.2 Callorhinus ursinus | reverse complement strand
CATGGGATTGGGAATTCAGTTTCTTTCATAGGTATTTAGTAAGCAATTCGGGCCATCTGTCTTTTTGAATGAGCTTTGGTAGGTTTTATCTTTCAAAGAATTTATCCCTTTCATCTAGCTAGTCAGATTTATAGGCACAAGATTGTTCATAGTTTTCCCTTATTATCTTTCTAATGACTGCCTGTCTGCTGCATTTGTGCTGATGCCATCGTTCTAATCCCTAATATTGGTAATTTTTAATTTTTTCTCCTTTCCCCCCTTGGTTAGTCTGACTAAAGTCAGCTGTATTGGTTCTTAAGGAACCAGCTTTACTTTCATTAACTTTCTCTACTTGTTTTTGCTGTTTTCTATTTCATTGATTTCTTCTCTGTTATTTCTTCTACTTTGGGCTTAATTCATTCTTTTACCAGTTCCTTAAAGTGGGAGCTGAGGTCATTGATTTGAAATCTTCTTTTTCTTCTAATATATTTAACACTATAAATTTCTCCCCAAGTAGTGACATCCCACATTTTATGTTAGTTATA
>NW_027408046.1:0-1377 GCF_003265705.2 Callorhinus ursinus | reverse complement strand
TGGAGGGAGGAGGCTGGTCTTTCCCAAAACATGTCTTCTGTGATCGATGACCACAGAGCCGCCTGGCTGTAGACTACAGGATCGCACCTACACTGCAGGAGGCCTGTGTGAACCTCATCGACCTCGACTTTGTAACTCCACCCAGTGGTACAATGGGCGCATTTGTTTAACCAATGTGTCTGCAGGGTACCCTGAAGGCAAGATCGACACCTGCCAGGTAACTTCCCTTGGGGCGCCCCTTTCCCTGTCAACACCTCTTTTGTGAATCCCTGAAATCCACTCCCTCCAGGGTCCTGCTTCAGTGACCCTTTCCCTGGTCCCATCTTGTAGCAGTGAGGATGGGAGGTGATTCCTGGGGCCCATACAAAGAACCAGTCACCACACAGAGAGCTTTATCCCACTGTGACACAGAGATCATACCACCCGAACACCACCCTGGAAAGGAATGCTTACCTCTCCTCACCAGAATACAAAACCTTCAAATCCACTTGTACACACATGCCCATGCATGCATAAAATCTAATACGTGGACAAATGTGTCGCTGATCTCTCCTCACTGCAAGGAGACCCGTGCCAATCCATCCCCTTCTCACATCTACCTGAAGCTGTTGATACCAACTCAATGTTTACAACCACCACTTGTGTTCATGTTAGCAAGAAGCCATGTGACTGAACAAACTGTCCTTCCAGAGCCTATGGTCCTTCTGGGCAGAGGAAAAGTGGCTTAGACAAAGAGGGACTTCTGTGTCCTTCTGGACAGTGGGACAGGGGCGGGCCTCTCATGTGTAGAGACAACGTGGCAAACACCTATGTAGCCGTGGGAGTCACAAGCTGCGGGGTAGACTGTATCCGAACTAAGCGACCCGGAGTCTACACGGCCACCTGGCCCTATCTGAAATGGACTGTTTCCAAGATCGGTTCTAATGCCTTGCACATGGCTCAATTGCCCACCCCTCCCATCCGACTTCTCAAGCAATCCCGGCTGACAACCCTCTTTCCGCCCTTCTGTTCGCCCTCCTTGGTACTTCCAAAGCCCTCCTCGACCTCCCCCCAGCCCACCTGCATCTCGACCTCGACCTCGACACAACCCCTGGCGCCAACACCAGCCCCACCCCCAACAACACCTGCTCCCCCACTTATCACTAAAGCTCCCCAAGTACTTAATGTTGCCAGCGACTACAGCAACTCACAGAGATCTTGAAGGGGAAGACCTTTTCTAATGAAAAGGGGTATAAGGAAATGAAGACCACAGATCTCTCAGAACAGACCGCTGCCTCCTGATCTGACCCCACTCAAAACAGACACAGTGAGACATTTACTCCCAAGGAAACAAGGATGAAATAAATAAATATAAACATATATATAGATATATAAAAT
>NW_027408045.1:0-1377 GCF_003265705.2 Callorhinus ursinus | reverse complement strand
GAGAATAGATAAATGAGAGAACAAAATGCTAACAGGTTAAGAACGTCTCCAGAAAATATACTCTGAACAAATCTGAAAAGACCTGAAACCAGGGGAAAAGAAAGGGAATGAAAGAAAAAAGAAAGAGAAAAAAAAAAGAAAAAGAAAAAGATAAATAGAAACGAAAGCAGTATATGATCAAATATGATCAGGCTAGTCCATAGATCAGTGCCACACACTAGATTTTGGGTGTATTTGGTCTGTTAGAAGAAAGTGCCTCCCAAAATTTTAAAGAAGAAAGACTTATATATGTACAAAATAAGCATTGATACGATGAAGGGATGGAATATGACTGTAAAGATGAAAATTATAAAAAATTTTATAAAAGGAATTGATAAGATAAGAAGTTGTTTGGAAAAGGAAAGAAGAGAATTAAAAAAAAGAAGAAGAATGAAAGAAAAAAAAGGGAGAGAATGTGATTAGGCAGGAGACTAGAACAAAGCCATACACTAGAGATTTAGGGTATATTTTGATCTGTTAGAAGAAACTGTATCTCAAAATTCTAACGAGAGAACAACTTATATATATATATGCCAAAAATAAGGGTAACTACTATGAAGGGAGAACATTTTACCTTAAAATTGAAAAAAAAAAAATTTTTTTTTAAAAAACGGATTGATAAGATGTTGGTTGAAAAAGGGAAAAAGAAAAATTAAAAAAAAAGACAGTTAAAAAATTAACTTTGAAAGACTAAAGAATCATGGTAAAAAAGCCATGAATTCTACGTGCAGTATTCCCCTAACTCTGGAGTTCCGCCGTTCTCATTGATGGGTAAGCTTGGTCTTGGCTGGCTGTTCTTGCTGATCTTCTGGGGGAGGGGCCTGTTGCCGTTGGTTCCCAAATGTCTTTGCCGGAGGTGGAATTGCCCCGCCCTCGCCGGTGTAGCCTAAGCAAACTGCTTGGGTTTGCTCCCGGGAGCTTTTGTTCCCTGCAAGCTTTCCCTACAGCTTTGGAGGACGAGAGTGAAAATGATGGCCTCCCAATCTCCACCCTGGAGGAGCAGATAACTCGGGGCCCCACTCCTCAGTGCGCCCCCAGAGAAAAGCAGTCAATCACTCCCGTCTCCCTCGTTTCTGACCACACTCTGTTCTCACCCGGCCTGTGACCGAGGTTCTATCTCTGGCACCTGACTTGGTGGGGAGTCTCCAAAGCCAGCAGATCCCTGCAGTGTGCTCCCGCGCAGCTCCTCCCAGGGGAGGAAGGGGAGTCTCCCCAGCTCTGCCGCTTGTTGGGTCCCTGCTGGAGGAGCAGTGGCCCAACTGGGCGGCAGATCACGGTTTATGGTAACCCAGAGTTGAGAGCCTGCGCCTCGGCTCCGTCTCTGCAGCCGGCTTCCCC
>NW_027408044.1:629-1378 GCF_003265705.2 Callorhinus ursinus | reverse complement strand
CATTCAAATATTCCCTATCAAAATATAATTGACATTTTTCACAGAACTCAAACAAACATCCTAAAATGTGTATAGAACCAGAAACGACTTCAATTCACCAGGGGATTTTTGAAAATGAAAATCAAACCTGGCGGTATCATGTTGCCTGACTTCAGGCTATAGTGAAAGCCTGTGACACAAAGACAGCATGGTACTAGCACAAAAACAGACATATAGATCAATGGTAGAGAACAGAGCCCAAAAATGAACCCTCAACTCTAAGGTCAACTAATCTTCGAAAAAACAAGAAATAGCCAGTGGAAAAACAAAGACAGTCTCCTCAATAAATGGCGCTGGAAAAATTGGACAGTCACATGCAGATGACTGAACCTGGACCATTTTCTTATATCATACACAAAGATGAAATCAAAATGGATGAAAGAGCTCAATTTGAGGCAGGAACCCATCAAAATTCTTGAGGAGAAGGTAGGTAGTAACTTCTTCAAAAACAGGCACAGCACCTTATTTCAAGACACTTCTCTAAATGCAAGGAAAACAAAAGCAAAAAATGAACTTTTGGGACTTGATTAAGATAAATAGCTTCTGCACAGCAAAGGAAACAATCAACAAAATTGAGAGGCAACCAACAGAATGGGAGAGATATTTACAGATGACATTACGGATAAAGGGCTAGTATCTAAGATCTATAAAGAACTTCTCAATCTCAACACCCAAAAAACAAATAATCCAGTCAACAAATGGCCAGAAGA
>NW_027408044.1:0-529 GCF_003265705.2 Callorhinus ursinus | reverse complement strand
CCAGGGTTGCTGTACCAGCTTACGTTCCCACCAACAATGTAAGCGGGTACAGCAACCCTGGAAAACAATATGGAGTTTACTAAAGGCATTAAAAATAGAGCTAACCAGGGCGCCTGGGTGGCTCAGATGGTTAAGCATCTGCCTTCGGTCGGGTTGTGATCCCAGGATCCTGGGATCGAGCCACGCGTCAGGCTCCTGGCTCAGCGTGGAGCCAGCTTCTCCTTCTCCCTCTGCCTCTCTTCCTGCTCATGCTCTCGCTCTGTATCTGTATGTCTCAAATTAATTTTAAAAAATCTTAAAAAAATAGATCTAACCTATGACCTTGCATTTGTAGTATTAGGTATTAAATCAAAGATACATATGTAGTGAAAGAAGGGGCATATACACCTCAATATTCATAGCAGCAATGTCCCCAGGAGCCAATCTGTAAAAGGAGCCGAGATACCCTTCAACAGATGAATGGATATAGAAGATGTGGTCCGTATATACAACGGGATATTATTCAGCCCTCAGAAAGGATGACTACCCA
>NW_027408043.1:0-1378 GCF_003265705.2 Callorhinus ursinus | reverse complement strand
AAAAAGGGATTGATAAGATGTTGGTTGAAAAAGGGAAAAAGAAAAATAAAAAAAAACAGTCAACAAAAATTAACTTAATGAAATAATGAATCATGGTAAAAAAAAAAAAAAAAAGTCATGAATCTATGTGCAGTATTCCCCTCGCACTGGAGTTCTCCCGTTCTCCTTGATCGATCAACTTGGTCTTGGCTTGCTGGCTGTTTGTGCTGATCTTCTGGGGGAGGGGCCTGTTGCTGTGGTTTCCAAATGTCTTTGCCGGAGGCGGAATTGCCCCGCCCTTGTCGGTCCGGGCTAAGGAAGCTGCTCCGGTTTGCTCTCAGGAGCTTTTGTTCCCTGCAAGCTCTCCGTACAGCCTTGGAGGACCAGGGCAGAAATGGTGGCCTCCCAATCTCCACCCGGAGGAGCTGAGAACTCGGGGCCCCGCTCCTCAGTGTGCCCCCAGAGAAAAGCAGTCACTTCCGTGTCCCCGGTCTCTGGCCGCACTCCGTGCTCACCCGGCCTGTGACCGAGCGTTGCTATCTCTGGCACCCGACCCCGCGCAGAGTCTCCAAACCCAGCAGATCCCTGCAGTGCGTTCCCGCACCGCTCCTCCCCGGGAAGGAAGGGGAGTCTCCCCGGATCTGCTGCTTGTTGGGTCCCTGCTGGGGGAGCCGTGCCCCGACTGGGCCGCAGATCACAGTTTATGGCAACCCCGAGCTGAGAGCCCGCGACTCTGCTCCGTCTCTGCAGCCGGCTTCCCCGCTCCGATACCTGGGAGCTCTGGCGCACTTTGGCACCCCCGGTCTCTCTGTGACCCCAAGGGTCCTGAGACCACACTGTCCCGGGAGGATTCCACCCCCCGCTTAGCCACTGCAGCGACGTCCCTCCGCTGAGCCAACTTCTAAAAGGTCCGATTTTGTGCTCCGCGGCTCTAGCACTTGCCAGAAGCGGCTGCCGAGGCCCCTCCCCCGCCGTCTATCCTCCCGAATATCGCCTCGGATTCACTTCTCCGCACGTCCTACCTTCCAGAAAGTGGTCACTTTTCTGTTCAGAGTTGTTGCTACTCTCTTCTTCGGTCTCCTGTTGAGTTCGTAGGTGTTCAGAATGGTTTGATCCCTATTCAGCTGAATTCCTGAGACCAGACGAAATCTAGGTCTCCTACTCCTCCGCCATCTTGCTCCGCCCCCCACAGCGTTGTTTCTTAGACTTCAGTGAATCGCACGTTCCTCACGCTTCCTCCCATTTCCAGACACACACCTCCCTAGGGGACTACCAGTGTGTTGGTTGTCACAGTTGACCCACATTTTTCTTCACAATTCAGCGTGTGGCGTTTCCCTTGTGTTTTCGCACAAAGTACTGACAACGCTGCTATCTTCCCGAAACAAGATCTGAGTTGGGA
>NW_027408042.1:0-1378 GCF_003265705.2 Callorhinus ursinus | reverse complement strand
CTGGCAACTCTGGTCTCATCAGCACCCAAGTCCAGAGCATTATTTTTCGAGTCTGCCCTTTGCAGATTCTCTTTGATGTGCTTTGTTCTTCCTCCACGCTGACATCGGGCATAGAATATCCCATTGGCAGGCAGGGCTAACTTGAACATTGGGCTTGTTCAGTTCAGTGGTAATTGGGTTGCTTGCTATGTAGATCTTAGATTATGTTGAAACTAAATATTAATAGCAAAATTCTTTCCTCAAGCTCATATCTGACAAGTAAATGGGACAGCATATATATGGTTTTCTATAATGAAGAGAAATGTCCTACCACTGGCACCATAGACAGTATATTGCATAGACATAATATGCCGGGGCTTTGAAGTCAGAAAAAAATATCAAAATTCTCAGTTGGAAATTTACTCATGTGTTTTCTTGGCAAGTTAATCTCCGTAAGCCTCAATTTTCACATCTGTTAAACCTCACCTGCTATGGTGAGGTTTAAATAAGATACTGTAGATAAACCAGGGTACGATATTTGCACATAATTACATGTTCAGGAAAGGTTGATTATTGTTACTATGTAGATAAAATGTTCTTAGAGGACAGAAGCTATCATCCAGAAAAAAATGTTCTAGGTGATGCATCTGGCATACGTGTATATTCTGTTCATAAATAAAAATGAACAGACCCCTGAGCTGGACCTTTACAATATTGATTGAATATAAAGCATTGAGATTAAAAGTAAATTAATATTTAGATGTCACTTAAAAAGGAATTTAGTTCACAAGAGAAAGTAAATGGATAAAGTTTCTACCATTCACATAGATTTCCCTCTGTTGAAAATCTCTGCCCCCTCCATTTTTTATTTTTGACAGTCCTTTCCAAGTGACATATGATGTGTAGATCTAAGTGGAAAAATTTTTACCTGGCAAAATACCTTTAACCAGAACAATCAACAAGTGTAAAAAGCCTAAAAGATTAATTTAGAAATGGCTTAGTATTTTTTTTCTTTTGACCTCCCATAGAATGTTCATGATAAATCATAATTCATAACGCATTTAAATTCATGGACTTACAAAGGCCCTTTCTCTTGGGTAAGACCTCTCATCAGTGCGTCTGCCACCTAAGCAGGGACAAAGACAGCTATGTCAGATTCTTGAGTAGGGGAGTCGTGATAAACATGTTGCTCTGTGTGGTGGTGCAGCCAATAGGGTGGACAGGCAGAGAGAGACAGGAAGCCAAGAAGGCAGCTAGAAGGCTCTCGCCATTGTTTGGAGTAAAGAATTCCACTATTAACATGGCAAGCAAGGAAGAAACACATCAAAGAGACTCTGCAAAGGGCGGATTCAAAAAATAATGCTCTGGACTTGGGTGCTGATGAGACCAGAGTTGCCAG
>NW_027408041.1:0-1378 GCF_003265705.2 Callorhinus ursinus | reverse complement strand
CTCTTCTCACGAGCTGCTTTCAGGATTTTCTCTTTGTCTCTGAGACTTGTAATTTTACTATTAGATTTTGGGGTGTTGACCTATTATTATTGATTTTGAGAGGGCTTTTCTGTGCCTCCTTATTTTGTTTCCTGTTTCCTTCCTCACATTAGGGAAGTTTTCTGCTATTATTTGCTCCAATATACGTTCTGCCCCTCTCTCTCTTTCTTCTTCTTCTGGGATCCGAATTATTCTAATATTGATTCCTCTTATCATATCCCTTAACTCTCGAATTCTGCCCTCGTGATCCTGTAGTTGTTCATCTCTCTTTTTCTCAGCCTCTTTATTTTCCATCATTTGGTCATCGATATCACTGATTCTCTCTTCTGCCTCATTTATCCTAGCAGTTAGTGCCCCCGTTTTTGATTGCACCTCATCAATAGCTTTTTTGATTTCGACTTGGTTAGATTTTAGTTCTTTTATTTCTCCACAAAGGGTTTCTCTAATAACTTCCACACTTTTTTCAAGCCCAGCTAGTATCTTTAAAGTCATGATTCTGAACTCTAGGTCCGACATCGTACTAATGTCCGTATTGAGGTCCAGGGACCTCCTTGGCTGACGGTACTACCTCTTCTTCTTTTTGCTGAGGTGATTTTTTTCGTCTTGTCATTTTGTCCAGAGGCAAGAGATGAATGAGAGAACAAAATGTTAACAGGTTAACAACGTCCCCAGCAAATATACTGTGTACAATTCAGAAAAGACTTGAAACCAGAGGAAAAGAAAGAGAAAGAAAGGAAAAAAGAAAGAAAAAAAAGATAAAAACAAAAACAGAACAATACAAAAAAAAGCAGAATATGATCAAATATGATCAGGCTAGTGCATAGATCAGTGCCACACACTAGATTTTGGGCGTATTTTGGTCTGTTAGTAAAAAGTGCCTCCTAAAATTTTAAGGAAGAAAGACATATATGTACAAATAAGGTCTGATACAATGAATGGATGGAAGATGACTGTAAAGATTAAAATTATAAAAGATTTTATAAAAGGAATTGATAAGTTGTTTGCAAAAAGAAAGAAGATTAAAAAAAGGGGGAGAATGTGATCAGGCAGGAGACTAGAACAAAGCAATACACTAGTGATTTAGGGTATATTTTGATCTGTGAAAAAAAACTGAATCTCAAAATTTTAAAGTGAGAACAACTTATGTATATATATATATACATATATATATGCTAAAAATATGGGTAACTACTATGAAGGGATAAATATGACTCTAAAAATGAAAAATAAAAAATATTTTTTTTAAAAGGGATTGATAAGATATTGGTTGAAAAGGGGAAAAAGAAAAATTAAAAAAAAGCAGTTAGGGTGCCTGGGTGGCTCAGTTGGTTAAGCGATT
>NW_027408040.1:0-1378 GCF_003265705.2 Callorhinus ursinus | reverse complement strand
CTTGAATATATGTTGAATGTTAGCAAACACATAGGGATTTATTGAGATGATCCTAGGATTTCTTTCCTCTCTTAATGTGAATTGCGTTGGCAAGTTTCCGTGTTTCAGCCAACGTTGCATTCCTAGGGCAAAGAACTTGACCATGGGTGATCTATGTCGTAGTGATTTGTTCAGGATTTCAACGTATGTCCTCACGAGGGACACTAGACTGGTTTTTTTAATGTTGATATACTCTGTTGGACTTTGGTATCAAGCTTATGCCGGTTTCATAAAATGAACTGGGATGTAAAATGTGTTTTTCTATTTTCTGGAACATTGAGGTGGTCCGGCTTTTGCACCGTCTGTCTCCGCAGGCATGGCCATTGTCTTTCTTGGTGGGCTGTGTGGGTGAGAGGAAGATCGGGTGTCTTGGGAGCACGAGGGGAGGCATCTATGTCCTGGAGGCGCTAAGAATTGCGGACAGAGGGCGCATTAAGAATAGTCAGTGCTGCGGCGACGGGGGAGTGAGGAAGCCTCCCCACCCCACCACCGACACCTGGAGCACGCGGTTTTCAGTGCGCCTGCGCAGTAGCAAGTTCTTTTAAATCCGCCGCCATTGGCGTGGGATTCGTGTGGTGCGGTCTGGGTGCGGAACGGGGCAGGTCGCCTCTTGCCGTCTGGATTCGTTCTTGCTGTGTGAGACGCAATTGGCAGGCCTCCGGATCGGCCCTCCCAGAAATTTAAGTGTGAACGAGGAGAGCGAGCAGGCTTTGGGTGGGTAGGGGTGGTGGTGTTTCTGGCCTCCAAGGAGGAAGGTCTTCGAGGTTGTCCTGCTTTTCCTCCGGCTGTCTCCGCAGGCATGGCCATTGTCTTTCTCGGGTTGTGGGGGTCAGATGAAGATGGGGCGGCTTGCGAGCGCGGTATGAGGTATCTGTGTCCTGGAGGCGCCAAGAATTGTGGACAGAGGGCGGATTAAGTATAGTTAGTGCTGCGGCGATGGGGGAGTGGGGAAGCCCACCCCCCGCCACCCCGTGCCCGCGGTTCTCAGGGCGCCTGCGCAGTAGTATGTTCTTTTAAATCCGCCGCTACTGGTGTGGGGTTCGTGGGGCGCAGTCTGGGTGCGGAACCGTGCAGGTCGCGTCTTACCGTCTGGATTCATTCTTGGTGTGTGAGACCCAATTGGTAGGTCTTTGGATCAGTCCTCCCAGAAATTTAAGTGTGAAGTAGAAGCAGCAGGCTTTGGGTGGGCAGCGGTGATGTGGTTCCTGCCTCCAAGAAGGAAGGTCCTCCTGGTTATCCTCTTCCTCTGGCTGTCTGTGCAGGCATGGCCCCTGTGTTTATTTTTGGGTTGTTGGGGTGGGGGTGAGATGAAGATCGGGCGTCTTGGGGGCTTGATGAG
>NW_027408039.1:0-1378 GCF_003265705.2 Callorhinus ursinus | reverse complement strand
AGCCCATTTACATTCAGGGTAACTATTGAAAGGTATGAATTTAGTGCCATTGTATTGCCTGTAAGGTGACTGTTACTGTATGTTGTCTGTGTTCCTTTCTGATCTTTGCTGCTTTTAGGCTCTCTCTTTGCTTAGAGGACCCCTTTCAATATTTCTTGGAGGGCTGGTTTCGTGTTTGCAAATTCCTTTAGTTTTTGTTTGTTCTGGAAGCTTTTTATCTCTCCTTCTATTTTCAATGAGAGCCTAGCTGGATATAGTATTCTTGGCTTCATATTTTTCTCGTTTAGTGCTCTGAAGATATCATGCCAGTCCTTTCTGGCCTGCCAGGTCTCTGTGAATAGGTCTATTGCCAATCTAATATTTTTACCATTGTAGGTTACATATCTCTTCTCCTGAGCTGCTTTCAGGATTTTCTCTTTGTCTCTGAGACTCGTCAGTTTTACTATTAGATGTCGGGGTGTTGACCTATTATTATTGATTTTGAGAGGGGTTCTCTGTGCCTCCTGGATTTTGATGCTTGTTTCCTTCCTCACATTAGGGAAGTTCTCTGCTATTATTTACTCCAATATACCTTCTGCCCCTCTCTCTCTCTCTTCTTCTTCTGGGATCTCAATTATTCTAATGTTGTTTCATCTTATCCTATCACTTATCTCTCAAATTCTGCCCTCATGATCCTGTAGTTGTTTCTCCCTCTTTTTCTCAGCCTCTTCATTTTCCATCATTTGGTCTTCTATGTCACTGATTCTCTCCTCTGCCTCATTTATCCTAGCAGTTAGTGCCCCCTATTTTGATTGCACCTCATCAATAGCCTTTTTGATTTCGACTTGGTTAGATTTTAGTTCTTTTATTTCTCCAGAAAGGGTTTCTCTAATAACTTCCACGCTTTTTTCAAGCCCAGCTAGTATCTTTAAAGTCATGATTCTGAACTCTAGGTCCGACATCGTACTAATGTCCGTATTGAGTAGGTCCCTGGCTGACGGTACTACCTCTTGTTCTTTTTGCTGAGGTGATTTTTTTCGTCTTGTCATTTTGTCCAGAGGAGAATAGATGAATGAGAGAACAAAATGCTAACAGGTTTACAACGTCCCCAGCAAATATACTGTAGAGAAATCAGAAAAGACCTCAAACCAGGGGAAAAGAAAGGGAGAGAAAGAAAAAAGAAAGAGAAAAAAAAAGAAAAAAAAGATAAAAACCAAAACAGAACAATACAAAAAAAGCAGAATGTGATCAAATATGATCAGGCTAGTGCATAGATCAGTGCCACACACTAGATTTTGGGCGTATTTTGGTCTGTTAGAAAAAAGTGCCTCCTAAAATTTTAAAGGAAGAATGACATATATGTACAAAATAAGGGTTGATACAATGAAGGGATGGAAGA
>NW_027408038.1:0-1378 GCF_003265705.2 Callorhinus ursinus | reverse complement strand
CTGGCAACTCTGGTCTCATCAGCACCCAAGTCCAGAGCATTATTTTTTGAATCCGCCCTTTGCAGAGTCTCTTTGATGTGTTTCTTCCTTGCTTGCCATGTTAATAGTGGAATTCTTTACTCCAAACAATGGCGAGAGCCTTCTAGCTGCCTTCTTGGCTTCCTGTCTCTCTCTGCCTGTCCACCCTATTGGCTGCACCACCACACAGAGCAACATGTTTATCACGACTCCCCTACTCAAGAATCTGACATAGCTGTCTTTGTCCCTGCTTAGGTGGCAGACGCACTGATGAGAGGTCTTACCCAAGAGAAAGGGCCTTTGTAAGTCCATGAATTTAAATGCGTTATGAATTATGATTTATCATGAACATTCTATGGGAGGTCAAAAGAAAAAAAATACTAAGCCATTTCTAAATTAATCTTTTAGGCTTTTTACACTTGTTGATTGTTCTGGTTAAAGGTATTTTGCCAGGTAAAAATTTTTCCACTTAGATCTACACATCATATGTCACTTGGAAAGGACTGTCAAAAATAAAAAATGGAGGGGGCAGAGATTTTCAACAGAGGGAAATCTATGTGAATGGTAGAAACTTTATCCATTTACTTTCTCTTGTGAACTAAATTCCTTTTTAAGTGACATCTAAATATTAATTTACTTTTAATCTCAATGCTTTATATTCAATCAATATTGTAAAGGTCCAGCTCAGGGGTCTGTTCATTTTTATTTATGAACAGAATATACACGTATGCCAGATGCATCACCTAGAACATTTTTTTCTGGATGATAGCTTCTGTCCTCTAAGAACATTTTATCTACATAGTAACAATAATCAACCTTTCCTGAACATGTAATTATGTGCAAATATCGTACCCTGGTTTATCTACAGTATCTTATTTAAACCTCACCATAGCAGGTGAGGTTTAACAGATGTGAAAATTGAGGCTTACGGAGATTAACTTGCCAAGAAAACACATGAGTAAATTTCCAACTGAGAATTTTGATATTTTTTTCTGACTTCAAAGCCCCGGCATATTATGTCTATGCAATATACTGTCTATGGTGCCAGTGGTAGGACATTTCTCTTCATTATAGAAAACCATATATATGCTGTCCCATTTACTTGTCAGATATGAGCTTGAGGAAAGAATTTTGCTATTAATATTTAGTTTCAACATAATCTAAGATCTACATAGCAAGCAACCCAATTACCACTGAACTGAACAAGCCCAATGTTCAAGTTAGCCCTGCCTGCCAATGGGATATTCTATGCCCGATGTCAGCGTGGAGGAAGAACAAAGCACATCAAAGAGAATCTGCAAAGGGCAGACTCGAAAAATAATGCTCTGGACTTGGGTGCTGATGAGACCAGAGTTGCCAG
>NW_027408037.1:0-1378 GCF_003265705.2 Callorhinus ursinus | reverse complement strand
GTATTGTCATGAAGCTCACCATGCCCTGTTTCTGTCACTTCCAACAGAAAGCCTCGCTCTGATCTGGGGCCATGCCATGAACCTGTATGGCACCTTTCTATTAGAGAAGGCCACTCCTGCACTTCCTAGAAAAGGTTTCTAATAAAGTACGAGTCCATCAGGACTACAGTGTGAACAGTGGTGCACAGCATGCATGGTAGTAGTAAGCAATTCTAACAAGGATTGTTAGATAAATCCAACGGAGACTAAAAAGACAAAAGATCAATGAAAAGAAGAGGTGCCTTTTTTGGAAAGATAAACAAAACTGACAGATTTTTAGCTAGACTCACCAAGAGAGAGAGTTTTGTTTATCTTTCCAAATAGGCAGCACTTCTTTTCCTTGATCTTTTGTATTTTTAGTCTCCTATGGATTTATTTCCACATTCCTCTTTGTTATTTCCTTATTGCTACTAATTTGGGGGTTTTAAACTGCATCAAAAACTGGTGATGTATTGTAGGGTGATTAACATAACATAATAAAATAAAACAAAGAAGGAAAAAAGAGAGAGGGCTCAAATACAATCAGGAAAGAAAGATGATGGGTTACTGCATCACATCAAAATCATAGCGGAGAGCACAGGCAGCAGCCTCTTAGACCTTGGACACAGCAACTACTTGCAAGAAACTGTCTCCAAAGGCAAGGTAAACAAAAGCAAAAATGAACTATTGGGACTTCATTGGGATAAAAAGCTTCTGCACAGCAAAGGAAACATTCAACAAAACCAAAAGACAACCAACAGAATGGGAGAAGATATTTGCAAATGACATTTTGGATAAAGAGCTGAAATCCAAAATCTATATAAAGATCTTATCAAACTCACCACCCAAAAAACAAATAATCCAGTCAAGAAATGGCAGAAGACACCAACAGACACTTCTCCAAATAAGACAAACAAATGGCTAAGAGACACGTGAAAAAATGCTCCACATCACTTTCCATCAGGGAAATACAAATGAAAACCACCATGAGATACCACCTTACACCAGTTAGAATGACTAAAATTAATAAGACAAGGAACAACAAATGTTGGCAAGGATGTGGAGAAAGGGAACCCTCTTACACTCTTTGTGGGAATGCAAGCGAGTGCAGCCACACTGGAAAACAGTAAAGAGTTTCCTCAAGACGTTATAAATAGAGATACCCTATGACCCAGCAATTGCACTACTGGGTATTTACCCCATAAACACAGAGGTAGTGAAGAGACGGGGCACCTGAACACCAATGTTCATAGCAGTAATGTCCACAATAGCCAAACTGTGGAAAGAGCCGAGATGCCCTTCATCAGAGGAATGGATAAAGAAGATGTGGTTCATATACACAATGGAATATTCCTCAGCC
>NW_027408036.1:0-1378 GCF_003265705.2 Callorhinus ursinus | reverse complement strand
CTGGCAACTCTGGTCTCATCAGCACCCAAGTCCAGAGCATTATTTTTTGAATCCGCCCTTTGCAGAGTCTCTTTGATGTGTTTCTTCCTTGCTTGCCATGTTAATAGTGGAATTCTTTACTCCAAACAATGGCGAGAGCCTTCTAGCTGCCTTCTTGGCTTCCTGTCTCTCTCTGCCTGTCCACCCTATTGGCTGCACCACCACACAGAGCAACATGTTTATCACGACTCCCCTACTCAAGAATCTGACATAGCTGTCTTTGTCCCTGCTTAGGTGGCAGACGCACTGATGAGAGGTCTTACCCAAGAGAAAGGGCCTTTGTAAGTCCATGAATTTAAATGCGTTATGAATTATGATTTATCATGAACATTCTATGGGAGGTCAAAAGAAAAAAAATACTAAGCCATTTCTAAATTAATCTTTTAGGCTTTTTACACTTGTTGATTGTTCTGGTTAAAGGTATTTTGCCAGGTAAAAATTTTTCCACTTAGATCTACACATCATATGTCACTTGGAAAGGACTGTCAAAAATAAAAAATGGAGGGGGCAGAGATTTTCAACAGAGGGAAATCTATGTGAATGGTAGAAACTTTATCCATTTACTTTCTCTTGTGAACTAAATTCCTTTTTAAGTGACATCTAAATATTAATTTACTTTTAATCTCAATGCTTTATATTCAATCAATATTGTAAAGGTCCAGCTCAGGGGTCTGTTCATTTTTATTTATGAACAGAATATACACGTATGCCAGATGCATCACCTAGAACATTTTTTTCTGGATGATAGCTTCTGTCCTCTAAGAACATTTTATCTACATAGTAACAATAATCAACCTTTCCTGAACATGTAATTATGTGCAAATATCGTACCCTGGTTTATCTACAGTATCTTATTTAAACCTCACCATAGCAGGTGAGGTTTAACAGATGTGAAAATTGAGGCTTACGGAGATTAACTTGCCAAGAAAACACATGAGTAAATTTCCAACTGAGAATTTTGATATTTTTTTCTGACTTCAAAGCCCCGGCATATTATGTCTATGCAATATACTGTCTATGGTGCCAGTGGTAGGACATTTCTCTTCATTATAGAAAACCATATATATGCTGTCCCATTTACTTGTCAGATATGAGCTTGAGGAAAGAATTTTGCTATTAATATTTAGTTTCAACATAATCTAAGATCTACATAGCAAGCAACCCAATTACCACTGAACTGAACAAGCCCAATGTTCAAGTTAGCCCTGCCTGCCAATGGGATATTCTATGCCCGATGTCAGCGTGGAGGAAGAACAAAGCACATCAAAGAGAATCTGCAAAGGGCAGACTCGAAAAATAATGCTCTGGACTTGGGTGCTGATGAGACCAGAGTTGCCAG
>NW_027408035.1:0-1378 GCF_003265705.2 Callorhinus ursinus | reverse complement strand
TCCAGAGGAGAATAGATGAATGAGAGAACGAAATGCTAACAGGTTTACAACGTCCCCAGCAAATATACTGTATACAAATCAGAAAAGACCTGAAACCAGGGGAAAAGAAAGGGAAAGAAAGAAAAAAGAAAGAGAAAAAAGAAAAAAAAAAGATAAAAACAAAAACAAAACAATACAAAAAAAGCAGAATATGATCAAATATGATCAGGCTAGTGCATAGATCAGTGCCACACACTAGATTTTGGGCGTATTTTGGTCTGTTAGAAAAAAGTGCCTCCTAAAATTTTAAAGGAAGAAAGACATATATGTACAAAATAAGGGTTGATACAATGAAGGGATGGAAGATGACTGTAAAGATGAAAATTATAAAAGGTTTTATAAAAGGACTTGGTAAGATAAGTTGTTTGAAAAAAGAAAGATGATTTAAGAAAAGAAAAAAAAAAGGAAAAAGGGAGAGAATGTGATCAGGCAGGAGACTAGAACAAAGCCATGCACTAGTGATTTAGGGTATATTTTGATCTGTTAGAAGTAACTGTACCTCAAAATTTTAAAGAGAGAACAACTTATATATATATGCCAAAAATAAGGGTAACTACTATAAAGGGATAAAATATGACTCTAAAAATGAAAAATGAAAAATGTTTTTTTTTTTTTTTTAAAAGGGATTGATAAGATGTTGGTTAAAAAAGGGAAAAAGAAAAATAAAAAAAACAGTCAACAAAAATTAACTTTGATGAAATAATGAATCATGGTAAAAAAAAAAAAAAAAAAAAAAAAAGCCATGAATCTATGTGCAGTATTCCCCTAGCGCTGGAGTTCTCCCGTTCTCCTTGATCGATCAACTTGGTCTTGGCTTGCTGGCTGTTTGTGCTGATCTTCTGGGGGAGGGGCCTGTTGCTGTGGTTTCCAAATGTCTTTGCCGGAGGCGGAATTGCCCCGCCCTTGTCGGTCCGGGCTAAGGAAGCTGCTCCGGTTTGCTCTCAGGAGCTTTTGTTCCCTGCAAGCTCTCCGTACAGCTTTGGAGGACCAGGGCAGAAATGGTGGCCTCCCAATCTCCACCCGGAGGAGCCGAGAACTCGGGGCCCCGCTCCTCAGTGCGCCCCCAGAGAAAAGCAGTCACTTCCGTGTCTCCGGTCTCTGGCCGCACTCCGTGCTCACCCGGCCTGTGACCGAGCGTTGCTATCTCTGGCACCCGACCCCGCGCAGAGTCTCCAAACCCAGCAGATCCCTGCAGTGCGTTCCCGCACCGCTCCTCCCCGGGAAGGAAGGGGAGTCTCCCCGGATCTGCCGCCTGCTGGGTCCCTGCTGGAGGAGCCGTGCCCCGACTGGGTCGCAGATCACAGTTTATGGCAACCCCGAGCTGAGAGCCCGCGACTCT
>NW_027408034.1:0-1378 GCF_003265705.2 Callorhinus ursinus | reverse complement strand
TTTCTTTCCCTTTCTTTTCCCCCGGTTTCAGGTCTTTTCTGATTTGTATACAGTATATTTGCTGGGGACGTTGTTAACCTGTTAGCATTTTGTTCTCTCATTCATCTGTTCTCCTCTGGACAAAATGACAAGACGAAAAAAATCACCTCAGCAAAAAGAACAAGAGGTAGTACCATCAGCCAGGGACCTACTCAATACGGACATTAGTACGATGTCGGACCTAGAGTTCAGAATCATGACTTTAAAGATACTAGCTGGGCTTGAAAAAAGCGTGGAAGTTATTAGAGAAACCCTTTCTGGAGAAATAAAAGAACTAAAATCTAACCAAGTCGAAATCAAAAAGGCTATTGATGAGGTGCAATCAAAACTCGGGGCACTAACTGCTAGGATAAATGAGGCAGAAGAGAGGATCAGCGATATAGAAGACCAAATGATGGAAAATAAAGAGGCTGAGAAAAAGAGAGAGAAACAACTACAGGATCACGAGGGCAGAATTCGAGAGATAAGTGATTCGATAAGACGAAACAACATTAGAATAATTGGGATCCCAGAAGAAGAAGAAAGAGAGAGAGGGGCAGAAGGTATATTGGAGCAAATAATAGCAGAGAACTTCCCTAATGTGAGGAAGGAAACAGGCATCAAAATCCAGGAGGCACAGAGAACCCCTCTCAAAATCAATAATAATAGGTCAACACCCCGACATCTAATAGTAAAACTTACAAGTCTCAGAGACAAAGAGAAAATCCTGAAAGCAGGTCGGGAGAAGAGATATGTAACCTACAATGGTAGAAATATTAGATTGGCAACAGACCTATCCACAGAGACCTGGCAGGCCAGAAAGGACTGGGAAGATATCTTCAGAGCACTAAACGAGAAAAATATGCAGCTAAGAATACTATATCCAGCTAGGCTGTCGTTGAAAATAGAAGGAGAGATAAAAAGCTTCCAGGACAAACAAAAACTAAAGGAATTTGCAAACACAAAACCAGCCCTCCAAGAAATATTGAAAGGGGTCCTCTAAGCAAAGAGAGAGCCTAAAAGCAGCATAGATCAGAAAGGAACACAGACAATATACAGTAACAGTCACCTTACAGGCCATACAATGGCATTAAATTCATACCTTTCAATGGTTACCCTGAATGTAAATGGGCTCAATGCCCCAATCAAAAGACACAGGCTATCAGATTGGATTAAAAAACAAGACCCATCAATATGCTGTCTGCAAGAGACTCATTTTAGACCCAAATACACCCCTAGATTGAAAGTGAGGGGGTGGAAAACCATTTACCATGCTAATGGACACCAAAAGAAAGCTGGGGTGGCAATCCTTATATCAGACAAACTAGATTTTAAAACAAAGACTGTAATAAGAGATGAG
>NW_027408033.1:0-1378 GCF_003265705.2 Callorhinus ursinus | reverse complement strand
CTGGCAACTCTGGTCTCATCAGCACCCAAGTCCAGAGCATTATTTTTCGAGTCTGCCCTTTGCAGATTCTCTTTGATGTGCTTTGTTCTTCCTCCACGCTGACATCGGGCATAGAATATCCCATTGGCAGGCAGGGCTAACTTGAACATTGGGCTTGTTCAGTTCAGTGGTAATTGGGTTGCTTGCTATGTAGATCTTAGATTATGTTGAAACTAAATATTAATAGCAAAATTCTTTCCTCAAGCTCATATCTGACAAGTAAATGGGACAGCATATATATGGTTTTCTATAATGAAGAGAAATGTCCTACCACTGGCACCATAGACAGTATATTGCATAGACATAATATGCCGGGGCTTTGAAGTCAGAAAAAAATATCAAAATTCTCAGTTGGAAATTTACTCATGTGTTTTCTTGGCAAGTTAATCTCCGTAAGCCTCAATTTTCACATCTGTTAAACCTCACCTGCTATGGTGAGGTTTAAATAAGATACTGTAGATAAACCAGGGTACGATATTTGCACATAATTACATGTTCAGGAAAGGTTGATTATTGTTACTATGTAGATAAAATGTTCTTAGAGGACAGAAGCTATCATCCAGAAAAAAATGTTCTAGGTGATGCATCTGGCATACGTGTATATTCTGTTCATAAATAAAAATGAACAGACCCCTGAGCTGGACCTTTACAATATTGATTGAATATAAAGCATTGAGATTAAAAGTAAATTAATATTTAGATGTCACTTAAAAAGGAATTTAGTTCACAAGAGAAAGTAAATGGATAAAGTTTCTACCATTCACATAGATTTCCCTCTGTTGAAAATCTCTGCCCCCTCCATTTTTTATTTTTGACAGTCCTTTCCAAGTGACATATGATGTGTAGATCTAAGTGGAAAAATTTTTACCTGGCAAAATACCTTTAACCAGAACAATCAACAAGTGTAAAAAGCCTAAAAGATTAATTTAGAAATGGCTTAGTATTTTTTTTCTTTTGACCTCCCATAGAATGTTCATGATAAATCATAATTCATAACGCATTTAAATTCATGGACTTACAAAGGCCCTTTCTCTTGGGTAAGACCTCTCATCAGTGCGTCTGCCACCTAAGCAGGGACAAAGACAGCTATGTCAGATTCTTGAGTAGGGGAGTCGTGATAAACATGTTGCTCTGTGTGGTGGTGCAGCCAATAGGGTGGACAGGCAGAGAGAGACAGGAAGCCAAGAAGGCAGCTAGAAGGCTCTCGCCATTGTTTGGAGTAAAGAATTCCACTATTAACATGGCAAGCAAGGAAGAAACACATCAAAGAGACTCTGCAAAGGGCGGATTCAAAAAATAATGCTCTGGACTTGGGTGCTGATGAGACCAGAGTTGCCAG
>NW_027408032.1:0-1379 GCF_003265705.2 Callorhinus ursinus | reverse complement strand
CTTGAATATATGTTGAATGTTAGCAAACACATAGGGATTTATTGAGATGATCCTAAGATTTCTTTCCTCTCTTAATGTGAATTGCGTTGGCAAGTTTCCGTGTTTCAGCCAACGTTGCATTCCTAGGGCAAAGAACTTGACCATGGGTGATCTATGTCGTAGTGATTTGTTCAGGATTTCAACGTATGTCCTCACGAGGGACACTAGACTGGTTTTTTTAATGTTTATATACTCTGTTGGACTTTGGTATCAAGCTTATGCCGGTTTCATAAAATGAACTGGGATGTAAAATGTGTTTTTCTATTTTCTGGAACATTGAGGTGGTCCGGCTTTTGCACCGTCTGTCTCCGCAGGCATGGCCATTGTCTTTCTTGGTGGGCTGTGTGGGTGAGAGGAAGATCGGGTGTCTTGGGAGCACGAGGGGAGGCATCTATGTCCTGGAGGCGCTAAGAATTGCGGACAGAGGGCGCATTAAGAATAGTCAGTGCTGCGGCGACGGGGGAGTGAGGAAGCCTCCCCACCCCACCACCGACACCTGGAGCACGCGGTTTTCAGTGCGCCTGCGCAGTAGCAAGTTCTTTTAAATCCGCCGCCATTGGCGTGGGATTCGTGTGGTGCGGTCTGGGTGCGGAACGGGGCAGGTCGCCTCTTGCCGTCTGGATTCGTTCTTGCTGTGTGAGACGCAATTGGCAGGCCTCCGGATCGGCCCTCCCAGAAATTTAAGTGTGAACGAGGAGAGCGAGCAGGCTTTGGGTGGGTAGGGGTGGTGGTGTTTCTGAGCCTCCAAGGAGGAAGGTCTTCGAGGTTGTCCTGCTTTTCCTCCGGCTGTCTCCGCAGGCATGGCCATTGTCTTTCTCGGGTTGTGGGGGTCAGATGAAGATGGGGCGGCTTGCGAGCGCGGTATGAGGTATCTGTGTCCTGGAGGCGCCAAGAATTGTGGACAGAGGGCGGATTAAGTATAGTTAGTGCTGCGGCGATGGGGGAGTGGGGAAGCCCACCCCCCGCCACCCCGTGCCCGCGGTTCTCAGGGCGCCTGCGCAGTAGTATGTTCTTTTAAATCCGCCGCTACTGGTGTGGGGTTCGTGGGGCGCAGTCTGGGTGCGGAACCGTGCAGGTCGCGTCTTACCGTCTGGATTCATTCTTGGTGTGTGAGACCCAATTGGTAGGTCTTTGGATCAGTCCTCCCAGAAATTTAAGTGTGAAGTAGAAGCAGCAGGCTTTGGGTGGGCAGCGGTGATGTGGTTCCTGCCTCCAAGAAGGAAGGTCCTCCTGGTTATCCTCTTCCTCTGGCTGTCTGTGCAGGCATGGCCCCTGTGTTTATTTTTGGGTTGTTGGGGTGGGGGTGAGATGAAGATCGGGCGTCTTGGGGGCTTGATGAG
>NW_027408031.1:663-1379 GCF_003265705.2 Callorhinus ursinus | reverse complement strand
AACTTAGAAGCCAACCTAGGGATACAGCTAGGGCCTAAGGTCATTGGAGCACTGATATGGCCACGTTGGGGAAGCTTTGTGGGGGCGGGGGATCTGAGTGGGGGGCGTGGGTCAGGGTGACTTTCAGTCTCAGGGTTTGTGGGCCGGGGGCCGATGAATGTGGCATTTCACGGCGATGTGCATGCAGAGTTCTCCTCAGAAAACTTTGCCCCGAATTCCCAATGGTGTGGTTTCCTTCTCGGAGACAGGCTAAGGCTCCGGTATTGCTCAGGTGCCCCCAATCCCTGTGCCTTTAGAGCCAGGCCTCTGGGGCCAGAGCCCTCAGGAGACAGAGAGGGAGAGCGTGAGGTCCTAGGGGTACGGCAGGCCCAACGTTCCAGCAATATGGCCTGCTTCCCTGGGAGTTTGTCTGGGGGCGTGGGTCAGGTTGAGTGTCAAGCTCAGGGTTTGCCGCTAGAGGGCGCAAAATTTGTGGATTCCTGGGACGGGCATTTATAGTTCTCCTGCTCTGAATGCTTTCCCGAGTACCAAAGCCTGAGCCACTCAGTATTGCTTGTGTGGCCCGAATTTGTGGGGCTTTGGAGTCAAGGTCTGGGGACTGACCCCTCACTAGCCAACCGAGGGTGCGGGGTAACACATAGGGGCACAGGAGACTTGACCTCCCAGGACTGCGTCGAGTTTCCAGGGGGTGAGGGTTGAAGGCGTGGGTCCGCGTG
>NW_027408031.1:0-563 GCF_003265705.2 Callorhinus ursinus | reverse complement strand
ACTCAATATTGCTTGGGTGTCCCGAATTTGTGGGGCTTTGGAGTCCAGCTCTGGGGACTGACCCCTCACTGACCAACCGAGGGTGCGGGGTAACACATAGGGGCACGGGAGACCTGACCTCCCAGCACTGCATCGAGTTTCCAGGCGGGGTGGGTTGAGGGCGTGGGTCCGCGTGAGTGTCTTGCTCTTCTTTTCGGCCGCAGACCGCGGAAAGGGTGGGTGCGCTGGGAAGTGCATGCAGCGATCTCCTGCTGTGAATCCTTTCCCCAGTTCCAAACGGTGGGCTTTCTCAGTGGGTGGCAAGCTCAGTCCTCTGGTATTTCTCAGGTGTCCCTTGCCTTTGGGGCTGTGGGGCGACACCTCCGGGAACAAAGTACTCAGGAGCCAATCTAGGCTTGGGGTTCGGGTCCAGGGGCACTGCATGCAGCGTTCTCCTCCCAGTGCTTTCGGAAGTGCCACGTGGCGCATTTTGCTTCGTGGTGTCAGGCTGAGTCCTCTGGCACTGGTTAGGTGTGCCAGATCCCTGGGGCTTTGGGGCCAGGCTCGGGGGACAGAGCGCTCAG
>NW_027408030.1:0-1379 GCF_003265705.2 Callorhinus ursinus | reverse complement strand
TGTAAGGAAATGGTCCAGTTTCATTCTTCTGCATGTGGCTGTCCAATCTTCCCAACACCATTTGTTGAAGAGACTGTCTATATTCCATTGGACATTCTTTCCTGCTTTGTCAAAGATTAGTTGACCATAGAGTTGAAGGTCCATTTCTGGGCTCTCTATTCTGTTCCATTGATCTATGTGTCTGTTTTTGTGCCAGTACCATATTGTCTTGATGATGACAGCTTTGTAATAGAGCTGGAAGTCTGGAATTGTGATGCCGCCAGCTTTGCTTTTCTTTTTCAATATTCCTCTGGCTATTCAGGGTCTCTTCTGGTTCCATACAAATTTTAGGATTATTTGTTCCATTTCTCTGAAAAAAGTGGATGGTATTTTGATGGGGATTGCATTGAATGTGTAGATTGCTCTAGGTAGCATTGACATCTTCACAATGTTTGTTCTTCCAATCCATGAGCATGGAACGTTTTTCCATTTCTTTGTGTCTTCTTCAATTTCTTTCATGAGTATTTTATAGTTTTCTGAGTACAGATCCTTTGCCTCTTTGGTTAAATTTATTCCTAAGTATCTTATGGTTTTGGGTGCAATTGTAAATGGGATCGACTCCTTGATTTGTCTCTCTTCTGTCTTGTTGGTGTATAGGAATGCCACTGATTTCTGTGCACTGATTTTGTATCCTGCTACTTTACTGAATTTCTGTATGAGTTCTAGCAGTTTTGGGGTGGAGTCTTTTGGGTTTTCTACATACAGTATATCATCTGCAAAGAGTGAGAGTTTGACTTCTTCTTTGCCGATTTGGATGCCTTTGATTTCTTTTTGTTTTCTGATTGCTGTGGCTAGGACTTCTAATACTATGTTGAAGAGCAGTGGTGATAGTGGACATCCCTGCCGCATTCCTGACCTTAGGGGAAAAGCTCTCAGCTTTTCCCCATTGAGAATGATATTCGCTGTAGGTTTTTCATAGATGGCTTTTATGATATTGAGGTATGTACCCTCTAACCCTATACTCTGAAGAGTTTTGATCAAGAAAGGATGCTGTACTTTGTCAAATGCTTTTTCTGCATCTATTGAGAGGATCATATGACTCTTGTTCTTTCTTTTGTTAATGTATTGTATCACGTTGATTGATTTGCGGATGTTGAACCAACCTTGCAGCCCAGGGATAAATCCCACTTGGTCATGGTGAATAATCCTTTTAATGTACTGTTGGATCCTATTGGCTAGTATTTTGGTGAGAATTTTTGCATCCATGTTCATCAAGGATATTGGTCTGTAATTCTCCTTTTTGATGGGGTCTTTGTCTGGTTTTGGGATCAAGGTAATGGTGGCCTCATAAAGTGAGTTTGGAAGTTTTCCTTCCATTTCCATTTTTTGGAACAGTTTCA
>NW_027408029.1:889-1379 GCF_003265705.2 Callorhinus ursinus | reverse complement strand
CCCCAGGTAGGGAATGTGCCCTCGGTGCAGGCTGGGAGAGAAAAGGCTGTATGCAGGAGTGGGGGCCATGTGACATATCCTATGCTTTCAGGGCCTGCTAGAGCCTGATCTCCTGTAGCAGGGCTCTGTTTTGAAATCCTACACTGTGACTCCCTATAAAGGACCGCAAAGGCTCCAAAGAGCACCTTTGTCTACTGTAGATACTTGGAGTACCACTGGATCTGCTGGATCATGTGCCCAGGTGGCACTTGGACCTGCTACAGAGCCTTCTTATTCCGGACCCCACTCAAAACTAGCAACTTTTCAAGTCACTTGGTAATTGGCCAGAGTAGCACACCCAAATGAAGAGTATGTTGCTTCCAAAATGCTAAGGGACTCACTAGGCGCCATGTCTCCTTTTAGTTTTGTTTTTTCTTTTGTAAATTTTATTTATTTGAGACAGAGAGAGAGAGAGAGAGAGAGAGAGAGAGAGAGAGAGCGCGCACAAGCA
>NW_027408029.1:0-789 GCF_003265705.2 Callorhinus ursinus | reverse complement strand
ATTCCGGACCCCACTCAAAACTAGCAACTTTTCAAGTCACTTGGTAATTGGCCAGAGTAGCACACCCAAATGAAGAGTATGTTGCTTCCAAAATGCTAAGGGACTCACTAGGCGCCATGTCTCCTTTTAGTTTTGTTTTTTCTTTTGTAAATTTTATTTATTTGAGACAGAGAGAGAGAGAGAGAGAGAGAGAGAGAGCGAGCACAAGCATGTGTGTGAGTGGGGGGGGAAGAGGAGAGGGGGGAGGGAGAGGGAAAGAATCTCAAGCAGACTTCCAACTGGGTATAGAGCATGATGTGGGGCTCAGTCTCATGACCCTGAGATCATGACATGAGCTGAAACCGAGTTGGACGCTTAACTGACTGAGCCACCCAGACACCCAAGTGCGTCTTCCTTTTGGTTGTAGGAAGAGCCAGATGCAAAATCTATCCTTCACCATAAAAAAGATACTTCAGCAAGCCCCACTCCACTGGATCCCTAGAAATTTCAATGAGGATGAAAGTATCTAATTTCTGTCAGATTTATTTCCCACCTCTGACAAGCAAACATCTTTCTAGTGCATCTAGAGTAGCTGCTACTTCTTACTTGAGCCAGTCCAAATGGTATCCCCCATGTAATGGGCCAGCATGCTATCCTGTGAAGGGAGAGACAGTCAAGGCCCCTGTGACATAAAGCATGACACAGGGCTGGAGAGCTGGTATACCCCTGAGGTGGGACGATGCAATGCACTGCTGGCAGCTGAAAGCAAGCTGATCTGGTGGTCCTTCCTAAGAGCATTTGCCAGACAGA
>NW_027408028.1:0-1379 GCF_003265705.2 Callorhinus ursinus | reverse complement strand
CCCCCTACCAGACCCCTCCCAGGGTGCCTGCCTCTCTCCATGCCTCACCCCCACCTCCATGGTTCTCACCTGCATTGGCCTCTGGTCTGGGACTTTGATTTTTTTTTTCTCTGTTCTATTTTCTTGTTGGGTGGTGGTTCAGTGAATGGGAGCCCCTTGTTGCCAACATCCGGTGCTAGCACCCCTGGCCGTGGTGGGCGGAGGCAGCTCCCCCAGACTCCGCTGACCCTCCGTCCCAGTGTCACCTACAAGACGGCCAACTCTTCACCTGTCCACTTTGCTGGGGCACAGACCAGCCTCCCCACCTTTTCCCCGGGCTGGCTTAGCCGTGGCCTTTCCGAACACAGTGCTCTGCTCCAGAGAGACTCCCTCAGCCAGCCCCTGGCCGCCGGCTCTAGGATCAGCTCTGACCCTTACTTGGGGCCGCGTCTGGACAGTGAGGACACTGCCCGCACCTAGCCCGAAGACACGCTTACCCTCGAGGAGGCTGTGGCCACCAACTCAGGCCGCTCCTCCCGGACTTCCTATGTGTCCTCTCTGACCTCCCAGTCGCACACCCTCCGCCGCATGCCCAACGGCTACCACTGCACTCTGGGGCTCAGCTCGGGCGGCCGGGTTCGGCATAGCTACCACCACCCCTACCAAGACCACTGGTGCTAGCCGCACCTCCGCCGCGCGCCTGCTCAGTGGGCGCTTTCCAGCCGATGAGTTTTATCATCCATGCTGGGCTCCCAGGGACGCGCAGGGGCACCCAGGCAGGGGCAGCAGCCCCTGGGAGGAGGGGCCCCGCCTTTGGGGCCAGCTGGGGGGAGGCTCTGTGGCTCCCCCCCCCCCCCCACCCCCCCCTCCTCTTTCGCGCTGGACCAATTCCTAAAGCCCTTTCGGAGAGGGACGTGGCTCTCTCTGTCCCTTGTATGCTGCCTGCCTGCCTGGGTCTCGTACCACAGACCCTACACGGGAAGTCGCTGCATGTGCTGAGTGGGACCCTGTCAGTCTGAATCCTGTGTGATGGCTCCCAGCGTCTGGGGGGTGTGCCCGGGCCACTTTTAGGAGGTCTGGATCTGGTAGAGACCATCCTTTATCCCCGTGTGTGGTACGGAGCCCGCCATGTTTACACGCCTGGCCAGATAAGACAGAGTGGATGGTCAACAGCAGTAGCCTCGGGAGCCCGGCCTGTGGCTCCGTGCATTCTTGTCAGCGCCCACAAACACAAACACATCCGGCATGGCTCTTTGTACCTGAAACAGCAGGTGGACACCAGAAATACACTCACACATTCTCTGTCCTCTCCCAGATGCTGTCAACCTTGACAGGGACCAAATCTGGAAAACTTTCTTCCCTCTTTTGTCAATTCCATATACTTGATCTAGAAAGAAGAG
>NW_027408027.1:0-1379 GCF_003265705.2 Callorhinus ursinus | reverse complement strand
TCCCCTTAGAGTTTCCAAAAGGAATGAGTCCTGCTGACACCTTGATTTGAAGACTCATTTTCAGACTTTGGGCTTCCAGAACTGTAAGACCTCCCAGACACTAAGTTCGTGGTGATGTCTTACCACGGCAGTGGTAAACAAAAACCTCCTCCTCACCCAGGGTTGACACAGAGTTCAGACCCTGTCACAAGGCAGGAGAATTCATGGATAGCGGTGGGCACTTGTGTCTCAGGGTCTTACCGTATAGTGCTGGGGCGGTCGGAGAAACAGGGTATTAAGAGAAGCTGGGAGCTGTGTCTCTCACTGGGGTGATACTGGGGATGAGCTTACCTATTGGCTGCTCATGGAATGGTAAGCTTCCCACCGCGTGGCAGATAGCACTCTACACCTAGAATCTGCAGACCTCCTTGAACCCTGGTTCTACCTGCTAACCAAATGATTCAGGGCAAGTAATTTAATCTTTATAAAATGGGGGAGCTCATTAGCTAAAAAGAGAGTGTGAAAATTCAGTGGGATAACTTAAGCGAAAGGACTTAACATCCCATAAAGACCTTTGCATGTAGAAGATTTTCTTACAGATAAAAATACGGTTTCGCCTGTGTAAAAGATTCCAGTCATTCACGTTTCATTCAAATGTTTCATGTTTCCTGGTTGTTTGGATTTCAGATAAATGGGAGTTTACTGAAATTCACTTCGGGTGTCCTTTTAAGGAGCTCAGATTTCATCAAAGGCTTTGGACTCCAAGTGGAAGGTCCCTTCCAGCTCCACCATTCTATAATTTTAAATGTCAGCCTCATGGCAGACAGATAGGGACCAAAAGCCCAGGGAGGAAGCTGGAGTTGCTCAGGTATGAAGGATGGCGTGGGCCACTGGACAGACTTCTTCACGAGAGTGTTTTATTAGCGCCTTCTTTATTCATGTGTTCATTACACATATAATCATGGAGCGAATACCATATAGGCCAGGGGCTATGCTCGGCCCTGGGAAGGAAGGAATAAGAGTGCTTGCGGGACGGGGAGAATTATAAAAATGGATGAGACCAAGTTTCCTGACCTCAGTGACTTCAGAGTCAAGCAGAAGAGACAAAAACATAACCCACAGCCGCCCAAATGTGCCTAAGCTCACTCTCATGAGGTCTCCAGTGAGGTCGCGGTACATTTATACCCACATCTCCTGGATTTACAAGGACACACCTATTCACAAGACATTCAACCCCTTGCCAAATCCCCCAAGATCTCTAAGGGTCTCCAGGGATTACTCCTGTGTGCTTGACAACATTCTGGGTCTGTTGGCGGCCGCCATTCCCCACAGGGACTCCACGCAACACACATCCCCCCCCCCGCCCCCCGCCGTGCCCATCAGAGTCAGAGGTGGAGCAC
>NW_027408026.1:0-1379 GCF_003265705.2 Callorhinus ursinus | reverse complement strand
TAATTGGGATCCCAGAAGAAGAAGAAAGAGAGAGAGGGGCAGAAGGTGTATTGGAGCAAATAATAGCAGAGAACTTCCCTAATGCGGGGAAGGAAACAGGCATCAAAATTCAGGAGGCACAGAGAACCCCTCTCAAAATCAATAAAAATAGGTCAACACCCCGACATCTAATAGTAAAACGTACGAGTCTCAGAGACAAAGAGAAAATCCTGAAAGCAGCTCGGGAGAAGAGATATGTAACCTACAGTGGTAGAAATATTAGATTGGCAACAGACCTATCCACAGAGACCTGGCAGGCCAGAAAGGACTGGCATGATATCTTCAGAGCACTAAATGAGAAAAATATGCAGCCAAGAATACTATACCCAGCTAGGCTGTCATTGAAAATTGAAGGAGAGATAAAAAGCTTCCAGGACAAACAAAAACTAAAGGAAATTGCAAACACGAAACCAGCCCTCCAAGAAATATTGAAAGGGGTCCTCTAAGCAAAGAGACAGCCTAAAAGCAGCACAGATCAGAAAGGAACAGAGACAATGTACAGTCACAGTCACCTTACAGGCAATACAATGGCACTAAATTCATATCTTTCAATAGTTACCCTGAATGTAAATGGGCTAAATGCCCCAATCAAAAGACACAGGCTATCAGATTGGATTAAAAAACAAGACCCATCAATATGCTTTCTGCAAGAGACTCATTTTAGACCCAAAGACACCCCTACGTTGAAAGTGAGGGCGTGGAAAACCATTTACCATGCTAATGGACACCAAAAGAAAGCTGGGGTGGCAATCCATATATCAGACAAATTAGATTTTAAAACAAAGACTGTAATAAGAGATGAGGAAGGGCACTATATCCTACTTAAAGGGTCTATCCAACAAGAAGATCTAACAATTGTAAATATCTATGCTCCTAACATGGGAGCAGCCAATTATATAAGGCAATTAATAACAAAAGCAAAGAAACACACTGACAACAATACAATAATACTGGGGGACTTTAACATGCCCCTGACTGAAATGGACAGATCATCTAAGCAAAAGATTAACAAGGAAATAAAGACTTTCAATGACACACTGGACCAAATGGACTTCACAGACATTTTCAGAACATTCCATCCCCAAGTAATGGAATACACATTCTTCTCTAGTGCCCATGGAACATTCTCCAGAATAGATCACATCCTAGGTCACAAATCAGGTCTCAACCGGTACCAAAAGATTGGGATCATTCCCTGCATATTTTCAGACCACAGTCCTTTGAAACTAGAACTCAATCACAAGAGGAAAGTCAGAAAGAACTCAAATACATGGAGGCTAAAGAGCATCCTACTACAGAATGAATGGGTCAACCAGGAAATTAAAGAAGAATTTAAAAAA
>NW_027408025.1:0-1379 GCF_003265705.2 Callorhinus ursinus | reverse complement strand
GGACAGAGCTCTCAGGCAAAGAGGAGGAGGCAGGTGCTCCCCCAGCAGCTGGAGGAACTCTGGGTAGTCACCCTCCCAGGCTGCAAGCTGACAGTGACTCGCAGGAGGAGGCACACCTGGTGCAGGAGAGAGCTCTCAGGCAGAGAGGAGGAGGCAGGTGTTCCCCCAGCAGCTGGAGGAACTGTGGGTAGCCACCCTCCCAGGCTGCAGGCTGGCAGGGACTGGCAGGAGAGGAGGCACCTGGTGCAGGAGAGAGCCCTCTGCAGAGAGGAGGGGGCAGGTGCTCTCCCAGCAGCTGGAGGAACTCTGGGTAGCCACCCTCCCTGGCTGCAGGCTGGCAGGGACTGGCAGGAGGAGGCGCACCTGGTGCAGGAGTGAGCCCTCTGCAGAGAGGATGGGGCATGTGCTCCCCCAGCAGCTGGAGGAACTCGAGGTAGCCACAGTCCCAGGCTGCAGGCTGGCAGGAGAGGAGGCACCTGGTGCAGGAGAGAGCCCTCAGGCAGAGAGGAGGGGGCAGGTGCTCCCCTAGCAGCAGGGGCACTTGGGCAGGCTGAGGGGGCATCAGTGGACAGCAGTGACTGCAGCTGGGGTCTCCACACAGACCCTCTCCTGAGGCTCAGCACAAGCTTGTCTGATGGCCTTTGTCCCCCAAATACAAAGTCTGGCCCAGGACCCCCCCTCAAGCCCCAACTCCTAATCCTTTATACTCAGCTCAAGTGACAAGAAATGGCCAATAATTTAGGTGGTGTTGGGTGCACGAGGACATTTGTTTTTGTGGCCCATGCTGTACTGTTGCTGGCATTTTAAAGATCTCAGGGCTTTGATTAGAAAACGGTAGGATGCTGGGGATCCCAGACAGCTTTCTGGAAACCTGCCTCTGGGCCTTGCAGCCCTCCCATCCCACCAGCACTGCTCAGAATCCCTCCAGGCCACAGACCCACAGTCTTGGCTCCTCAAAATGCCCAGACAATGTGCCTTCAAAAAGCGATCCTGGTGGGGCTGCAGGACACACTGCAGATTCCACCAAATCCCCCTCCCAGAAAGTGAGGGTACCACTGGACCAGCTGTCCAAAAACTGACAGGTCAGGGTTCCAAGAAGACACCAGAGGCACCGGAGTAACTGAGGAGCATCTGAAGGCCAGGTAGGGACTGTGAGAATCTCCAGTTTTGCCTAGGGTCAGCTCCCGTCCCCCTAAACCCTCAGTGAGATGGCTTTACTGGGGGATTGCGGGGGACCATTCCTGGAGGACCCATGGCTCCACTGTTAGAGGTCGCCTACTTGATCAGTGCACGGGTGGGGAACTGTGGCCAGACCCCGAAGAATAATTTCTAGAAACAGTAGCCATCTCAGTGGTAGCTGACCTCCCAGGTCAGCTACC
>NW_027408024.1:512-1379 GCF_003265705.2 Callorhinus ursinus | reverse complement strand
TGAGTACAGATCCTTTGCCTCTTTGGTTAGATTTATTCCTAGGTATCTAATGGTTTTGGGTGCAATTGTAAATGGGATAGACTCCTTGATTTGTCTCTCTTCTGTCTTGTTGTTGGTGTATAGGAATGCCACTGATTTCTGTGCATTGATTTTATATCCTGCTACTTTACTGAATTCCTGTATGAGTTCTAGCAGTTTTGGGGTGGAGTCTTTTGGGTTTTCCACATACAGTATCATATCATCTGCAAAGAGTGAGAGTTTGACTTCCTCTTTGCCGATTTGGATGCCTTTGATTTCTTTTTGTTGTCTGATTGCTGTGGCTAGGACTTCTAATACTATGTTGAATAGCAGTGGTGACAGTGGACATCCCTGCCGCGTTCCTGACCTTAGGGGAAAAGCTCTCAGTCTTTCCCCATTGAGAATGATATTCGCTGGAGATTTTTCATAGATGGCTTTTATGATATTGAGGTATGTACCCTCTATCCCTATACTCTGAAGAGTTTTGATCAAGAAAGGATGTTGTACTTTGTCAAATGCTTTTTCTGCATCTATTGAGAGGATCATATGATTCTTGCTCTTTCTTTTGTTAATGTATTGTATCACGTTGATTGATTTGCGGATGTTGAACCAACCTTGCAGCCCAGGAATAAATCCCACTTGGTCCTGGTGAATAATCCTTTTAATGTACTGTTGGATCCTATTGGCTAGTATTTTGGTGAGAATTTTTGCATCCATGTTCATCAAGGATATTGGTCTGTAATTCTCTTTTTTGATGGGGTCTTTGTCTGGTTTTGGGATCAAGGTAATGCTGGCCTCATAAAATGAGTTTGGAAGTTTCCCTTCCATTTCTATTTTTTGGAACAGTTT
>NW_027408024.1:0-412 GCF_003265705.2 Callorhinus ursinus | reverse complement strand
TTTGCTGTTCTTTCTCCAGCTCCTTTAGGTGTAGGGTTAGGTTGTGTATTTGAGACCTTTCTTGTTTCTTGAGAAAGGCTTGTATTGCTATATACTTTCCTCTCAGGACTGCCTTTGCTGTATCCCAAAGATTTTGAACAGTTGTGTTTTCATTTTCATTGGTTTCCATGAATTTTTTTAATTCTTCTTTAATTTCTTGGTTGACCCATTCATTCTTTAGTAGGATGCTCTTTAGCCTCCATGTATTTGAGTTCTTTCCGACTTTCCTCTTGTGGTTGAGTTCTAGTTTCAAAGCATTGTGGTCTGAAAATATGCAGGGAATGATCCCAATCTTTTGGTACCGATTGAGACCTGATTTGTGACCTAGGATGTGATCAATTCTGGAGAATGTTCCATGGGCACTAGAGAAGAA
>NW_027408023.1:0-1380 GCF_003265705.2 Callorhinus ursinus | reverse complement strand
CTAAGATCTATAAAGAAATTCTCAAACTCAATACCCAAAAAACAAATAATCCAGTCAAAAAATGGCCAGAAGACATGAGGAGACCCTTCTCCAAAGAAGATGTACAAATGGCTAAGAGACACATGAAAAAAATGTTCAACATCATTAGCCATGAGAGAAATTCAAATCAAATCCAACAATGAGATACCACCTTACACCAGTTAGAACGGCAAAATCTGGCAACATAGGAAACAAACAACGTTCGTGAGGATATGGAAAAGGGGAACCCCGCTTACATTGTTGGTGGGAACGCAAGCTGGTACAGCAACTCTGGAAAACAATATGGAGGTTCCTAAAGGCATTAACAATAGAGCTAACTGGGGCGCCTGGGTGGCTCAGATGGTTAAGCATCTGCTTTCGGTCAGCTTATGATCCCAGGGTCCTGGGATCGAGCCATGCATTGGGCACCTGGCTCAGCGTGGAGCCTGCTTCTCCTTCTCCCTCTGCCTCTCTTCCTGCTCATGCTCTCTGTATCTCTTTGTCTCAAATAAATACAAAAACCTTAAAAAACAATAGACCTAACTTATGACCTAGCATTTGTACTATTAGGTATTTACCACAAAGATACAGATGTAGTGAAACGAAGGGGCATATGCACCACAGTATTCATAGCAGCAATGTCCCTAGGAGCCAAACTGTAAAAGGAGCCACGATGCCCTTCAACAGATGAATGGATATAGAAGATGTGGTCCATATATACAAGGGGATATTATTCAGCCATCAGAAAGGATGACTACCCACCATTTGCATCTACAAGGATGGAACTGGGTGAGGGGTTATGCTAAATGAAGTAAGACAATCAGTGTAAGACAATTATATAGTTTCACTCCTATGTGCAACCTAAGAAATAGCACAGAGGAACATAGGGAAAGAGAAGGAAACCTGAAGGGGAAGAAATCAGGGAGGGAGACGAACCATGATATTCTGGACTCTGGGAAACAAACTGAGGGTTACAGTGAGGAAGGGTGTGGGGAATGTTGTAGCCAGGTGATGGGTTTTAAGGAGGGCATGTGTTGTTTTAAACACTGGGTGTTAGATGCAACTAATGAATCCGTAAATGCTACATCAAAAACAAATGAGGTACTATATGTTGGCTAAATGAACATAATAAAAATAAATAGAGCTAACCTTTCAACCCAGCAACTGCAATTCTGAGTATTTACCCCAAAGATACAGATATAGTGAAAAGAAGGGGCACCTGGTCCCCAATATTCATGGGGAAGGAAGGACCTACATCCTAGGGCACGTGGCGAGACCACTGTCCAAGTGCCTGTTTGGCCTAGCCCAGAGCTGAATTGTTGGTCTACAGGTCCATGAGCACATTGTGATCCCTCTGTCCAG
>NW_027408022.1:0-1380 GCF_003265705.2 Callorhinus ursinus | reverse complement strand
GCGTATTTTGGTCTGTTAGAAAAAAGTGCCTCCTAAAATTTTAAAGAAAGAAAGACATATATGTACAAAATAAGGTTTGATACAATGAAGGGATAGAAGATGACTGTAAAGATGAAAATTATAAAAGATTTTATAAAAGGACTTGATAAGATAAGAAGTTGTTTGAAAAAAGAAAGAAGATTTAAAAAAAAAAAAGAAAAAAGGGAGAGAATGTGATCAGGCAGGAGACTAGAACAGAGCCATACACTAGTGATTTAGGGTATATTTTGATCTGTTAGAAGAAACTGTATCTCAAAATTTTAAAGAGAGAACAACTTATATATATATGCCAAAAATAAGGGTAACTACTATGAAGGGATAAAATATCACTCTAAAAATGAAAAATAAAAAAAATTTTTTTTTTAAAAAAGAGATTGATAAGATGTTGGTTGAAAAAGGGCGAAAGAAAAAAAAAAACAATTAACAAAAATTAACTTTGATGAACTAATGCATCATGGTAAAAAAAAAGCCATGAATTCTATGTGCAGTATTCCCCTAGCGCTGGAGTTCTCCCGTTCTCCTTGATCGGTAAACTTGGTCTTGGCTTGCTGGCTGTTCGTGCTGATCTTCTGGGGGAGGGGCCTGCTGCTGTGGTTTCCAAATGTCTTTGCCGGAGGCTGAATTGCCCCGCCCTTGTTGGTCCGGGCTAAGCAAGCTGCTCGGGTTTGATCTCAGGAGCTTTTGTTCCCTGCAAGCTCTCCGTACAGCCTTGGAGGACCAGGGCAAAATTGGTGGTCTCCCAATCTCCACCCGGAGGAGCTAAGAACTCGGGGTCCCGCTCCTCAGTGCGCCCCCAGAGAAAAGCAGTCACTCCCTTGTCCCCGGTCTCCGGCCGCACTCCGTGCTCACCCGGCCTGTGACCGAGCGTTGCTATCTCTGGCACCCAACCCCGTGTGCAGTCTCCAAACCCAGCAGATCCCTGTGATGCGCTCCCGCACCGCTTCTCCCCGGGAAGGAAGAGGAGTCTCCCCGGATCTGCCGCTTGTTGGGTCCCTGCTGCAGGAGCAGTGGCCCGACTGGGCCGCGGATCACAGTTTATGGCCACCCCGAGCTGAGAGCCCGCGCCTCGGCTCCGTCTCTGCAGCCGACTTCCCCGCTCCAATACCTGGGAGCTCTGGCGCACTCAGGCACCCACCCCCGGTCTTTCTGTGACCCCAAGGGTCCTGAGTCCACACTGTCCCGGGAGGATTCCACCCCCCGCTTAGCCACTGCAGCGATGTCCCTCAGCGGAGCCGACTTCTAAAAGGTCCGATTTTGTGCTCCGCGGCTCTAGCACTTGCCAGAAGCGGCCGGCGAGGCCCCTCCCCCGCCGTCTATCCTCCCGAATATCGCCTCAGATTC
>NW_027408021.1:0-1380 GCF_003265705.2 Callorhinus ursinus | reverse complement strand
ATCAGGAAAACAATTCAAGAACAAATCTGAGAAGCTCAACAAAGAGAAAGAAAAAGAACTAACCTGAAAATTTGGAGCTAAAGAACACAATGAACTGAATAATTCAATAGAGAACGTCATCAGCAGACTTGAATGAGCAAAGGGGAGACTCAGTGAGCTCAAGGATATATCAATTGAAATTATACAACTAGAAATGGGAAAAGAATAAAAAACAATGAAAAGAAATGAAGAAAGCCTATGTGAGTTATGGGATACCATCAAAAATAATAATGTGGGAATCATTGGCACCCCAAAGGAGAAGAGAGGGAAAAAGGAGTACAAAGCTTATTGAAAGAAATAATGACTGAAAACTCCCCAAACATGGGGAGAGATGTGGATATCCAAGTTCATGAAGCTAATAGGTCACCTCAAAATTACAATCCAAAACATGCTTCACTGAGACACATAACAATCAAATTGTCTAAATCCAAAATCAAAGAGAGAGTTTTAAAAGCATCATGAGAAAAAAATTTTTTCTCTCATACAAAGGAAACCACATAAGGGTATCAGTGGAGGGCGCCTGGGTGGCTCAGTTGGTAAGCGACTGCCTTCGGCTCAGGTAATGAACCTGCGGTCCCAGGATCGAGTCCCGCATCAGGCTTCCTGGTCAGCGAGGAACCTGCTCCTCCCTCTGGCCCTCCCCCCTCTCATGTGCTCTCTCTCTCTCATTCTCACTCTCTCAAAATAAATAAATAATCCTTTAAAAAAAAAAAAGGGTAGCGGTGGATTTTTCAGCAGAAGGCTTAAAGGCCAGGAGAGGGTAGGAGGATTGATATATTCAAACAGCTAAAAGAAAGAAACTGCCCACCAAAAATACTTGACCCAGCAATGCTGTCCTTCAGAATTGAAGGTGAAATAAAGACTTTCCCTAATAAATAAGAGCTGAGGGAACCTGTCATGACTAAACCTGGATCACAAGAAATGCCGAAAGGAGTTCGTCAAGCTGATAAAAAAAGGACACTAATTGGAACACCAAAACATTTTACACACTGGTAAAGGCAAGCATATAGTCAGATTCAGAATACCCAAATACTGTGAATGCGCAGAGGTGCTGACTGGGTAACCTAAGAATAAAGGATAAAAGAGAAATGGATTGAAATTTGCGTAGTTTTAACAAATTGTTAATGGATACACAGACACACACACAGAGACACACACCCAAACAATGATGTAATAAAAGTAAAAGGGTGGGGAATAACAATATGGAGTTGGGGCTGTGACCAAAGTTAGGCTGTTCTCAGTGTAAAAGAGAATGTTATACCTACAAGATGTTGTATGTAAACCTCACAGGAGTCACAAAGCAAGGATCTACCATAGATACACAAAAGGTAAAGAGAAAGG
>NW_027408020.1:601-1380 GCF_003265705.2 Callorhinus ursinus | reverse complement strand
AAATCCTAAAGGAGAACACAGGTAGCAACCTCTTCGACCTCAGCCGCAGCAACTTCTTCCTAGAAACATCGCCAAAGGCAAGGGAAGCAAGGCAAAAATGAACTATTGGGATTTCATCAAGATAAAAAACTTTTGCACAGCAAAATAAACAGTCCACAAAACCAAAAGACAACCGACAGAATGAGAGAAAATATTTGCAAATGACATATCCGATACAGGGCTAGTATCCAAAATCTATAAAGAACTTATCAAACTCAACAGCCAAAGAACAAATAATCCAATCAAGAAATGGGCAGAAGACATGAACAGACATTTTTCCAAAGAAGACATCCAAATGGCCAACAGACACATGAAAAAGTGCTCAACATCGCTCGGCATCAGGGAAATCCAAATCAAAACCTCAATGAGATACCACCTCACACCTGTCAGAATGGCTAAAATTAACAGGTCAGGAAACGACAGATGTTGGCGGGGATGTGAAGAAAGGGGAACCCTCCTACACTGTTGGTGGGAATGCAAGCTGGTGCAACCACTCTGGAAAACACTATGGATGTTCCTCAAACAGTTGAAAATAAAGCTACCATACCATCCAGCAATTGCACTACTGGGTATTTACCACAAAGATACAAATGTAGGGATCCGAAAGGGTATGTGCACCCCAATGTTTATAGCAGCAATGTCCACAATAGCCGAACTGTGGAAAGAGCCAAGATGTCCATCGACAGATGAATGGGTAAAGAAGAGGTGGTATATATACACAATGGAATATTATGCAGCCA
>NW_027408020.1:0-501 GCF_003265705.2 Callorhinus ursinus | reverse complement strand
GGGTGGCTGGGTGATAGATATTGGGGAGGGTATGTGCCATGGTGAGCGGTGTGAATTGTGCAAGACTGTTGAATCACAGATCTGTACTTCTGAAACAAATAATGCAACATATGTTAAGAAAGAAGAAAAAGAAGAAGATAGCAGGAGGGGAAGAATGAAGGGGAGTAAGTCAGAGGGGGAGGCAAACCATGAGAGACGATGGCCTCTGAAAAACAAACTGAGGGTTCTAGAGGGGAGGGGCGTGGGGGGATGGTTTAGTCTGGTGATGGGTATTAAAGAGGGCCCGTTCTGCGTGGAGCACTGGGTGTTATGCACAAACAATGAATCATGGAACACTACATCAAGAAGTAATGATGTAATGTATGGTGATTAACATAACAATAAAAAATTTTTAAAAATACACTGGATGGGAAAAAGAGCAGATTCTACCTTCTGAAAGAAAATTTTAGTGAATTTGAACACTAGAAATAGGAACTTTCCAAATGAAGCACAGAAAAAAAG
>NW_027408019.1:413-1380 GCF_003265705.2 Callorhinus ursinus | reverse complement strand
GCCCTCGTGATCCTGTAGTTGTTTATCTCTCTTTTTCTCAGCCTCTTTATTTTCCATCATTTGGTCTTCTATATCGCTGATTCTCTCTTCTGCCTCATTTATCCTAGCAGTTAGTGCCCCCATTTTTGATTGCACCTCATTAATAGCATTTTTGATTTCGACTTGGTTAGATTTTAGTTATTTTATTTCTCCAGAAAGGGTGTCTCTAATAACTTCCACGCTTTTTTCAAGCCCAGCTAGTATCTTTAAAGTCATGATTCTGAACCCTAGATCCGACATCGTACTAATGTCCGTATTGAGTAGGTCCCTGGCTGACGGTACTATCTCTTGTTCTTTTTGCTGAGGTGATTTTTTCGTCTTGTCATTTTTGTCCCAGAGGAGAATAGATGAATGAGAGAACAAAATGCTAACCGGTTAACAACATCCACAGCAAATATACTCTATACAAATCAGAAAAGACCTGAAACCAGGGGAAAAGAAAGGGAAAGATGAAAAAAGAAAGAGGAAAAAAAAAAGAAAAAGAAAAAGAAAAAGATAAAAACAAATAAAAACAGAACAAAACAAAACAAAACAAAAAACAGAATATGATCAAATATGATCAGGCTAGTGCCTAGATCATTGCCACACACTAGATTTTGGGTGTATTTTGGTCTGTTAGAAGAAAGTGCCTCCTAAAATTTTAAAGGTAGAAAGACTTATATATGTACAAAATAAGGGTTGATACAATGAAGGGATGGAAGATGACTGTAAGATGAAAATTATAAAAGATTTTATAAAAGGAATTGATAAGATAAGAGGTTGTTTGAAAAAAGAAAGAAGATTTAAAAAAAACTAAAGAAAAATAAAAAAAGGGAGAGAATGTGATCAGGCAGGAGACTAGAACAAAGCCATACATTGGTGATTTAGGGTATATTTTGATATGTTAGAAGAAAATGTATCTCAAAATTTTAAAAAGAGAACAACTTAT
>NW_027408019.1:0-313 GCF_003265705.2 Callorhinus ursinus | reverse complement strand
AGCCATGAATTCTATGTGCATTATTCCCCTAGCACTGGAGTTCTCCCATTCTCCTTGATCGGTAAACTTGGTCTTGGCTTTCTGGCTGTTCGTGCTGATCTTCTGGGGGAGGGGCCTGTTGCTGTGGTTCCCAAATGTCTTTGGCGGAGGCGGAATTGCCCCGCCCTTTTTCATCCGGGCTAAGCAATCTGCTCAGGTTTGCTCTCAGGAGCTTTTGTTCCCTGCAAGCTCTCGGTACAGCTTTGGAGGACTAGAGGACTAGATTGGGTGGCCTCCCAATCTCCGCCCAGAGGAGCTGAGAACTCGGGGCCCC
>NW_027408018.1:0-1380 GCF_003265705.2 Callorhinus ursinus | reverse complement strand
CAAATAAGGGAAAATTTCAGGAGCGGTTCCAGAAAAAAAAAAAAAAAAACTGGATCCGAATGGAAAAGGACATTTCAGACTGTAGGGCAGGTGACAGTTGAAGTGGGCCTGGGGTCTGAGTTAAAATGTGGAAAATGGGATGAATTCCTCATTCAGGGTTATGTGGTGGTTCTGCGGGACAGTGTCCCTGTTTGGGGTAAAACGCTGTGAAGTATTCATGTGAAGTGGTAAATGTAGTGTGGAAACAATAGATGGAGGATCTGAGTGTGGAGATAAAGTATATTTGTCCTGCTGTGACAAGTTTAGTGCACTTTAAAATCACCGCAGAATCAATTACTTTTCCAAACATCTATATCAGCACCAGGTCACAGAAGCAGAGACGACAACAAACTGCGTAATGGAGGCCAAGCCCTACCAGATCCAGTTCACCCACTGTGGAGAGGCCACTCGCCCCTGTAGGTGGCCACATGTTAGCAAGAAATCGGTGGCCCCTGTGTCTTGGGTGCAGTAGAAGCAGTGGCATTTGGATTTCCAATTTTCCACAACGCTCCATAACTGGTTAGAACTGTGAAAATGCATGAAGGGAAGCCTCAGTAAAGTGGATTGGGGATGCCAGAAGGGGAGGCTGGAGGGGGGAGCCTACCACTCAGGGTCAGTTACAGGAACAACTGAGAGTTACAGACCGAGCATTAGAACCACCCACAGGAGAGACTCATCAGTCACAGACCCCAAAGGGCAAGAGGTAGGTTTCATCTCCTACAAGAAATCCACCACACCTGCAGCTCCGCAGGTGAGAAACCTCCATCACCCCAAACCCTTGTTTTTCTCCAGTGGACTTTCCCTCAAAACAACCTTCCCAACTTCCCCCAAATTCTCCATGAAATACTGAACAGGTGACAGACCTGTTCTCTGACACCCCCCGTGAGACACTGAAGACAGATATCGAGGGAGACACATGGAGATGGGAAGACACACTGTGCTCAGGGAAGAACAGACACTGTGAAAATATCTACTCTCCCCCACCTTCTCCATTAAATACTGGACAGGTGACAGACCAGTTCTCTCACACCCCCCGGAGACACTGAAGAATATTATACGTGGTGTCAAGATGGCATCCTCTCATGTGTTCTTCACCCAAAGAACACAGTAGCTTAGCTGCTGTGAGGACCACCTGGAGGCTCAGTATTGAAAACTTAGGAAGAAGTGACTGACAACCGGACAGACAGAGGATAAATACTGAGAATTGTGAGGACTATCAGAGAATATTTGCTCTGGGCACGGCTATAATTTGCCGGTCTAAACTCTCAAAGAAATCTTGGGACTTTCCTGCGAGACAGGCAAGATGGCAGAAGAGTAAGGGACCAGATGAAACAAGGTCCC
>NW_027408017.1:0-1380 GCF_003265705.2 Callorhinus ursinus | reverse complement strand
GATGGACTCCAACAGAGCACAGACTATTTCCGGGAAACCTAGGGAGGCCTGAATCTGTATCAGACTATTGATATCATTGCTTCCTTTGCACCACGATCTGGTAGCATCTCCACTTGCCTGGAACACTGCACACTCATGGGTCCCATGCTCTTCCTTCAAGTTTCTTCTTCCCATGTGCCCACAAGCAAGTGAGATTGTGGACCAAACCTCCCCACATGCCTGGAAATGGCCAACGCACAATTCCCATTCACGTTCCTCCTACCTAAGCTGTCAGATTTCAGTCTCCTGCCTGGCTCCACAAGTGTTGTTTGACAAGTTGCCTTGGAGCTGCCCGGTTGTCAATAGAAAAATGGTTCCCCACGTGCAGAGGGCATTTAGACAACAAATTAAGTGGGTAACCTGTCCCATTTGGTGAGGGGAAGTTTGAAAATACCAGGACTCTTACAGAATCAAAATTTTTAAAAAACCTAAAAAATAAATATAAAAATGAAGGGGATAAATGTAAACTCTGAAATGAAAAATGAAAAAAGTTCCAATAATTAAAAAAATAAGTATAAAAAAAGAAAAGAAAGATAGAAAACAATGTATTGCAATACAAGAGAACTTCATTAGGAGGCCCTTCTTGGGTCACCAAAGGTGACTCGAGTTCCACACCCACATTCCAGGATCTGAAGCGATTGTGGAGGGGCCTTCACTGGGTCCGGTCTTACAGAGAATCCCCAGAGTCTCAACAGCATGATTCGATATCAGAGCTGTAATCCTGGAGAAAACTTACTGGGAGAGGAAAAGGGACATTGCATCCAGATGAGAGGAGGTGGGGCACGTCCACCGGCCCAGGACAAGCACTTGGCTCAAGTGGTCCTGATGTCCTCCTGACGACCTCTTCCACCAAAGGTCTGAACCACTGAAGATACAGCTACCACAGGAAGCTGAAGGAATGATTGAGATTTGGCCATCCAGGGTGGGCCATCCCAGGTATTGATAAGTCCCATGCTGCCACGTCCTGCCCAGTCGACCAGCCAGCATTTTGGAACCCAAATGACACCATCGGCATGGCTCCCACCAGCACATCAAGGAGTATGGTTCCGTCAGATGCCCTGATCCCTGCTTGCATTCCCCAAAGTCCCTGATAAAGTTCCAGGGTTTGGGGAAGTAGAAGGGACTACCCCAATTGCCCGCACACCTGCTGGAGAGCTGTGATCTATTGATGATTGGGAGAATAGGATAAAGAGGGGCTTCCATATGGATGCCCTCAGAATGAAAACTGAATTGCGTGGCCAGGATTACCACCAAGTGTCCCTCTTTTGAAATAGGCAAGCTAGATCTCAGCTGCCAGGGAACAGGAAAATATTCAGCACCTATATCAGTTGTCATTTATAA
>NW_027408016.1:0-1380 GCF_003265705.2 Callorhinus ursinus | reverse complement strand
GCCTGACATCAGCCAGCCCCTGCAAGGTGCCGTTGACCTGAAATGAAACGAGGTGCCCCGGGGGGGAGCCCCAGAGCAGGGAGGGCTTGCTGTGAGCCTGCATCCCGAGGCAAAGACGACTCCACTCCCAGGACCGAGTCTGGACCAGGAGGAGGAGGGCGGGGCTGATGGCACAGAAGGGAAGTTGGGAGAAGCTGCTGGCTTCGGCCAGAGAGGAAAGTGGGGGAAGGGGACGCGCGAAGGGTAGGTGGTGATGGAGAGACAAGGGCCATTCACTTAGGATTCTGGGCTCTGAAAATCCACTGATGGCTCCCTACCCCGAACCCGAGGACTGGCTTGTGAGCTGGCCTCACGGTCCCTGCCCGGGACTTGGTCCTACAGGAGAGACCTGAGACACACCCAGGAAACCACAGGACTTCGAACACATGCACAGCCACCTGTCAAGGCCCAGAAAAGGAAAGCGAGTGCAGTCGCTGTGAGGATGAGGAGCTCTGAATGGCGGGTGGGGAGGGGTCCGTCTAGGAGCGCTTCCTGGAGAAGGAGGGGCAGGAGGGGGGTGGGGAGGGAGAGGAGGACGCTCAGCTTTGGCCAGGAGGGAGGACAGAGCTCTCGTGATGCCAGGAGGGAGGAGCTAGCTGCAAAGGAGGAGGGGAGGATCAGGGGGTGATAGTCTTTGAGGGAAGATGAGGCTTCCTGCCTGTGGCTGGGATGCTGGGCATGGTCCCCTAGCCCATCCACGGGAGTTGCTGGGGGAAGAGACCATCACAGGTGTCTGGAGGGGGCCCAGAACAAGATCTCCAGGGAAACGGAGCGAGGATAACCATTGTAATGCACCCTTCCAGCTCAGCCGCCTTCCCTCCCCGCGGGGGCTTTGCTTTCCGCCTTGAGGACACCCTGCACGCCCACGGCCTCCATCCTCCGTTCCCCAACTCTCCCCCCGGGGGAAGACTGCCGGGAGGAGGGACCACCACCTCCCAGCGAGGGGGGCCGGCGGGTCTTGCCAGCTGTCTGCGCCCTCACCTTGGCCCATCACGGTCCCTCCCCCCTCTCTCTCCCGGGGCTGGCAGCACCAGCTCTGGTCCTGACAGACAAGTCGTGCATCCCTGCCTGTGTCCCCCACCCTCCCAGCTCTGACCCTCTGCCCTCAGCTGGCTGAGAGCCATATCACCCTGATGTCCGTGGAGTGAAGGCCTGGATGAGGCCGCCTCTCTCTCCCTCTTGGGTTGCTGGCCCTGGCCTGTCCCCAGGTATCTATCTCCCAGGACGTTCTCCATCCTCCTACCCCACCCTCCTCCCCTGTACACCTCAGCTCTACCCTCTGCCCCCAACCCCTCTGCTCTGCTGTCAGGGGCACCCTCTGCCCCCAGCCCCTCTGCTCTG
>NW_027408015.1:0-1381 GCF_003265705.2 Callorhinus ursinus | reverse complement strand
AACTTATATATGTACAAAAATAGGGGTAAACACGATGAAGGGATGGAAGATGACTGTAAAGATGCAAATTATAAAAGATTTTATAAAAGGAATTGATAAGATAAGAACTTGGTTAAAAAAAGAAAGAAGAGTTTAAAAAAAAGGGAGAGAATGTGGTCAGTCAGGAGACTAGAACAAAGCCATACACTAGAGATTTAGGGTATATTTTGATCTGTTAGAAGAAACTGTATCCCAAAATTTTAAAGAGAGAACAACTTATATATATATATATACCAAAAATAAGGTTAATTACTATGAAGGGATAGAATATGACTCTAAAAATGAAAAATAAGATTTTTCCAAAAAAGGGATTGATAAGATGTTGGTTGGAAAAGGGAAAAAGAAAAATTTAAAAGAAAAATAGAAAAAGAAAAAAAAGAAAATTAAAAAATTAACTTTGAAAGCCTAAAGAATCGGCAGGGGGGTAAAGCCATGAATTCTATGTGCAGTATTCTCCTAGCGCTGGAGTTCTGCCATTCTCATTGATCGGTAAACTTGGTCTTGGCTGGCTGTTCTTGCTGATCTTCTGGGGGAGGGGCCTGTTGCTGTGGTTCCCAGATGTCTTTGCCGGAGGCGGTATTGCCCAGTCCTTGCCTGGTCCGGGCTAAGGAAGCTGCTCTGGTTTGCTCTCAGGAGCTTTTGTTCCCTGCAAGCTCTCCGTACAGCTTTGGAGGGCGAGAGTGAAATGGCGGCCTCCCAATCTCTGCCCTGGAGGAGCCGAGAACTCGGGGGCCCCACTCCTCAGCAAGGCCCCAGAGAAAAGCAGTCAATCACTCCCGTGTCCCCGGTCTCTGGCCGCACTCCGTGCTTACCCGGCCTGTGACCGAGCGTTTCTATCTCTGGCACCCGACCCCGTGTGGAGTCTCCAAACCCAGCAGATCCCTGTGGGGCGCTCCTGTGCCGCTCCTCCCAGGGGAGGAAGGGGAGTCTCCCTGGATCTGCTGCTTGTTGGGTCCCTGCTGGAGGCACAGTGGCCCGACTGGGCCACAGATCGCAGTTTATGGCAACCCTGAGCTGCGAGCCCGCTTCTCGGCTCCATCTCTGCAGCCAGCTTCCCCGCTCCAATCCCTGGGAGCTCTGCCGCACTCAGGCACCCCCAGTCTTTCTGTGACCCTGAGGGTCCTGAGACCACACTGTCCTGGGAGGGTGCCACCCCCCCACCCCCCCCCGCTTAGCCACTGCAGCGACGTCCCTCAGCGGAGCTGACTTCTAAAAGTTCCGATTTTGTGCTCCGCTCCTCTATCACTTGCCAGAAGTGGCTGACGGAGGCCCCCTCCCCCGCCGTCTATCCTCTGGAATATCGCCTTGGATTCACTTCTCTGCACGTCCTACCTTCCGGAAA
>NW_027408014.1:0-1381 GCF_003265705.2 Callorhinus ursinus | reverse complement strand
TTCCCTGGAGGAGGACCCATTCGCCCTGAAGCAGCAGCAGGAACAAGAGACAGCGACTCCAGGGTCAAAGTCTCATTAGGAGACTGAGGGCACCCAGAATGTGTGTGAGGTCACGGCGGACCTGGGAACCAGCCGTGATGGCCTGAAGATCTGTTCCTCCTTGAGGCTGGAGTCCATGGTCATTCAACAGGGAGAAACCACCTATGTCAGCATGTATTTTAGGAGACAATTCAGACTGAGGACTTGACACTGGATGGGGGCTTCCCCTGTGTGCACAGCCCTGTGCCCCTGCTGGGAACCCAGGGAGACCCTGGGGAGGTCCCTGGGGAGAAGCCCAAAGGGCGCTCAGGTCACCTGCCCTCAGCCTTGTGGCCACACGGGGGCGTTGCGGCGCTCCGGTCCCGCACCGCCAGGGAGAGCACTGGGCTGAGCTGAGTCAGGCCCAGAGGGCTGACCAGCAGCAGGCTGGGCATGGGGATGGGGGCGCAGAGGAAGGGGCCTTCTGAGCAGCCTTGGGGTTAGGTGCAGGGGTGGGGCGCGGATCCGAGGAGAGGAGCGCTCTGGAGCACTGCCCCGTGTCTGAGTTTCCATCTGTCTTCCCCACAACCCCTCCTTCCAGCCCTTGGATGACAAGCCCAGGAAAACTAAAGAGTAGATCCTTGTTTCTCCTGGACTGATTCCCTCCCTGAGGTCTATTTACAAAAGACACTCCTTGGGGTGCCTGGGTGGCTCAGTTGGTTAACTGACTGCCTTCAGCTCAGGCCATGATCCTGGAGTCCCTGGATGGAGTCCCGCATTGGGCTCCCTGCTCAGCAGGGAGTCTGCTTCTCCCTCTGACCCTCCCCCCTCTCATGCTCTCTCTCATTCTCTCTCTCAAATAAATAAATAAAATCTTAAAAAAAAAGACACTCCTTTATCTTAGAACCGTTGGAGATTCACAGAGAAGTGATAAAGGTAGTGCAGAGTCCCTGTGTACCCCACACTCAGTTGTCTTGTCGTTAACACCAATCTCACCGTCATGCATTTGTCAGAGCTAATGACCCCATATTCATACGTTACTACGGATCTCCACTCGGGATTTGCTGTCATGGTTTTGTTTTCTCTCCCAAGACCCCATCCAAGTTACCTCATTGAGTCCCATCATGTCTCCTTCAGGCTCCCCTGGCTGTGACTGTGTCTCAGAATGTCCTTATTTTAAAGTGTAAATAAAGCATTTACATTCTGATTCTGATGTGTATGCATGATGTATAACATATATGATGTCATCTTCATTCACTGTAGAAAAATTATTAAATGGGAAAAGTGATAAATGACAAGGTAAAAAGGATCTAGTTCTCACCCCTGAGCTGTTTTGTTGCATTTGCTTCTAGTCTCTTCTATA
>NW_027408013.1:0-1381 GCF_003265705.2 Callorhinus ursinus | reverse complement strand
AATAAAGCCTAAACCCAGCAGGAGAAGAGAAATAATAAAGATCAGAGCAGAAATCAATGAAATAGAAACCAAAAGAACAGTAGAACAGATCAACGAAACTAGGAGCTGGTTCTTTGGAAGAATTAACAAGATTGATAAACCCCTGGCCAGACTGATCAAAAAGAAAAGAGAAATGACCCAAATCAGCAAAATCATGAAAAAAAGAGGAGAGATCACAACCAACACCAAAGAAATACAAACAATTATAAGAACATATTATGAGCAACTCTATGCCAGCAAATTAGATAACCTGGAAGAAATGGGTGCATTCCTAGAGATGTATCAACTACCAAAATTGAACCAGGAAGAAATAGAAAACCTGAACAGACCTATAACCACTAAGGAAATTGAAGCAGTCATCAAAAATCTCCCAAGAAACAAAAGCCCAGGGCCAGATGGCTTCCCAGTGGAATTCTATCAGACATTTCAAGAAGAATTATTCTCCTGAAACTGTGCCAAAAAATAGAAATGGAAGGGAAACTTCCAAACGCATTTTATGAGGCCAACATTACCTTGATCCCAAAACCAGACAAAGATCCCATCCAAAAGGAGAATTACAGACCAATATCCTTGATGAACATGGATGCAAAAATTCTCACCAAAATACTAGCCAATAGGATCCAACAGTACATTACAAGGATTATTCACCATGTCCAAGTGGGATTTATCCCTGGGCTGCAAGGCTGGTTCAACATCCGCAAATCAATCAACGTGATACAATACATTAACAAAAGAAAGAACAAGAATCATATGATTCTCTCAAAAGATGCAGAAAAAGCATTTGATAAAGTACAGCATCCTTTCTTGTCAAAACTCTTCAGAGTATAGGGATAGAGGGTACATACCTCAATATCATAAAAGCCATCTATGAAAAACATACACTAATATCATTCTCAATGGGGAAAAGCTGAGAGCTTTTCCCCAAAGGTCAGGAACGTGGCAGGGATGTCCACTCTCACCAGTGCTATTCAACATAATATTAGAAGTCCTAGCCACAGCAATCAGACAACAAAAAGAAATCAAAGGCATCCAAATCGGCAAAGAGGAAGTCAAACTCTCACTCTGCAGATGATATGATACTGTATGTGGAAAACCCAAAAGACTCCACCCCGAAACTGCTAGAACTCATACAGGAATTCAGTCAAGTGGCAGGATATAAAATCAATGCACAGAAATCAGTGGCATTCCTATACACCAACAACAAGACAGAAGAGAGACGAATCAAGGAGTCGATCCCATTTACAATTGCACCCAAAACCATAAGATACCTAGGAATAAATCTAACCAAAGAGGCAAAGGATCTGTACTCAGAAAACTGTAAAATACTCATGAAAGAAATTGA
>NW_027408012.1:313-1381 GCF_003265705.2 Callorhinus ursinus | reverse complement strand
CAAATTAGATAACCTGGAAGAAATGGGTGCATTCCTAGAGATGTATCCACTACCAAAATTGAACCAGGAAGAAATAGAAAACCTGAACAGACCTATAACCACTAAGGAAATTGAAGCAGTCATCAAAAATCTCCCAACAAACAAAAGCCCAGGGCCAGATGGCTTCCCAGGGGAATTCTATCAGACATTTAAAGAAGAATTAATACCTATTCTCCTGAAACTGTTCCAAAAAATAGAAATGGAAGGAAAACTTCCAAACTCATTTTATGAGGCCACCATTACCTTGATCCCAAAACCAGACAAAGACCCCATCAAAAAGGAGAATTACAGACTAATATCCTTGATATACATGGATGCAAAAATTCTCACCAAAGTACTAGCCAATAGGATCCAACAGTACATTAAAAGGATTATTCACCATGACCAAGTGGGGTTTATCCCTGGGCTGCAAGGTTGGTTCAACATCCACAAATCAATCAACGGGATACAATACATTAACAAAAGGAAGAACAAGAATCATATGATCCTCTCAATAGATGCAGGAAAAGCATTGGACAAAGTACAGCATCCTTTCTTGATCAAAACTCTTCAGAGTATAGGGATAGAGGGTACATACCTCAATATCATAAAAGCCATCTATGAAAAACCTACAGCGAATATCATTCTCAGTGGGGAAAAGCTGAGAGCTTTCCCCCTAAGGTCAGGAACGCGGCAGGGATGTCCACTCTCACCACTGCTATTCAACATAGTATTAGAAGTCCTAGCCACAGCAATCAGACAATAAAAAGAAATCAAAGGCATCCAAATCGGAAAAGAGGAAGTCAAACTCTCCCTCTTTGCAGATGATATGATACTGTATGTGGAAAACCCAAAAGACTCCACCCCCAAACTGCTAGAACTCATATAGGAATTCAGTCAAGTAGCAGGATATAAAATCAATGCACTGAAATCAGTGGCATTCCTATACACCAACAACAAGACAGAAGAGAGACAAATCAAGGAGTCGATCCCATTTACAACTGCACCCAAAACTATAAGATACCTAGGAATAAATTTAACCAAAGAGGC
>NW_027408012.1:0-213 GCF_003265705.2 Callorhinus ursinus | reverse complement strand
GTTCCATGCTCATGGATTGGAAGAACAAACATTGTGAAGATGTCAGTGCTACCTAGAGCAATCTACACATTCAATGCAATCCCCATCAAAATACCATCCACCTTTTCAAAGAAATGGAACAAATAATCCTAAAATTTGTATGGAACGAGAAGAGACCCCGAATAGCCAGAGGAATGTTGAAAAAGAAAAGCAAAACTGGCGGCATCACAATTC
>NW_027408011.1:0-1381 GCF_003265705.2 Callorhinus ursinus | reverse complement strand
GTGACAGAGCCTTATTGGAAGAAGAATTGAAGAAGCTCATTTAAGCTTGGATTTAAAATTGGTGCGGGCCCAGTTAAGGATGAAACAGAACAACCAAGAGAACTATGCGTTGAATTCGTGTGAACATTCTCTACCTCATCTGGACAAATATTTTCCTTTTATTTCCTTTCTTTCTGGGCAGCTGACTACCAAGTTGTATAAATTTGAAATTGAATGGTCTTGAGAGAAGTTATTCAAATTTTTCCTAATCTTGAACAAAAGTCATTCCATTAAAAGTATTAGAGTAACACAGTTTTCCTTTAACAGAAACATAATACAAAAGTGAGTTTTCTAATTAAAGCATGATTAAGCTTAGTTCTATAGTCTCTTAACTGTGTACAGTACATTTTCTAAAAAGGCATGTAAGTGTTAGGTCTTTCTACAGTTAGTTAAGGAAATTATTCATAAAATTGGCAAAAAAGTGGACTGTTCTCCAATCACTGTGGTAAAGTGCCATTGTTACATCATAGATATTAATTGATAAATTAGAGTATTTGAAATAGGGTATTTAGCATTTGCAGTTTATTTTCTTAAGATTTATGTATTTGAGAGAGAAAGAGAGTACACATGTGAGCATGGGGGAAGGCGGCGGGGGTAAGGGTAGAGGGAGGGAGAAAATCTCAAGCAGACTCCCCACTGAGTGCAGAACCCAATGTGGGGCTCCGTGGGGGGACTTGACCCCATGACCCTGAGCTCATGACCCGAGCCAAAACCAAGAGCCAGACGCTCAACCCATTGAGCCAACAAGGCACCTCTAGCATTTGTGGTTAAAAGAGTGATATAACATGTCCTTCAACACCTCTGCTAAAGATGCTCATGGTGTAGTATACATTTATTATATGTATCTACAAATTTGATGTTCACTATACAGAAATAAGAGTGGGAACACTCCTGGTTTTGCTCTTGTCAGATTTCACAATGCCTTCTCAGGGTCTGGTGGGAACTGATACAGTGTTCCTGCATTGAGTATGAATTAATCAGTTAATTTGCAGACAGCTAAAGAAAATATTTTAAAACTACAGAGGTGGTTCCTCTTTACCTCAAATGGGTTTACTGATTTAAGAAGAAAATCTCAGAAAGAAGCACTGAATCTACTGAAAAGTCCAGTTTTATAAGTAGATTCTTTCCTTTATCAGATGAAGTTAATGCTAATTTTACTAAGACACAAAAACAGATTTTAGATATTAATGAATCACTAACACTAAAGGCCAGTTTATTCTAAAATTTTGTGGCCTCTGTAGAATTTGTGATCACATGAGTTCTGTTTATCATCTTCAGTGTGGAAAAATGTTTTTGAAGTTCACTTCTGGTGGATTCTCTGGTCTTCTGAACCAGGCCTCAC
>NW_027408010.1:0-1381 GCF_003265705.2 Callorhinus ursinus | reverse complement strand
ACAAGTTGTCCTCTATAGAGGTGTGTGTCTGGAAATCGTAGGAAGCGCAAGGAACGTGCTATACACTTAGTTCTACAAAACAACGCTGTGGAGGTGCGGTCCTTCGACTGCCATCTACTCTGCTAAGAAACGAAGCGGCTTGAGGCAAAGTGTGGAAGAAAGCAGAGGGGAAGCGTGATCTACCTTACTCGCGGAACAACTTCTTACGGAGGGCTTTTCACAACGAACACCATGCATGGGTCACGAAGATAGAAGCGTCTTACAAAGTATGCGAGTTAGGCAGAGGAAAGGCTTACACGAATCTCTGCGAACCAAGTCTATCTCAAACGCGATTTCGAGCTCCCATCTGGGTTCGCGAGGAATTCATAGTCACAAAACGTATGTGTTGAATCCTAAACAAAGGGAGGACCATTCAGTCTGTAGAAACACCACTGCAGAGAAACCGTGTTTCTACTACCATCTTCCCTGAACATGGTAGACTTTGGCAACGTAAGTGTGAAATCGCAAGGAATGTGCCCCGTGCTTGTCCCACAGACATACTTAGTGTAGAATGTCTCTCCCCATTCGAAATTTGTCATGCAGGTCGATGGGTCTTCAAATGGACGTGGGCTCGCCTCAGGCCTAGTACCCTTACACTGAACTCTGAGAAACAAGACCACGTCAAACAGGCTGTCATGCGAACATCTTGGTTCTTGAAGACAGAAGTCCTTGGAGATATATGTGTTGCTCTCTAAGGGAAGGTTCTTGTACGCATCTCAAAAGAAACAAAACTGCAAAGAAATAGTCTTTCCACTACCACCTACAGGGAAGAAGATGGAAGCAATTTCCAACGTTCGCAGTGAACACACAAATACTGGGTCATGTAACACTGCATGAGAAAGAATTTGTGTCGAAAGTTTCTCCCAACTCAGATCTTGTTTCTGGAAGCTAGAAGCGTTTTCAGTTCTTTGCGTGAAAGCGTAAGGAAAATGCCATAGGCTGATTTGTGAACAAAAACGGGGCCCTGTATCACTGCTTGAGACACAAGTTGTGTCGAATAGAGGTGTGTGTCTGGATTTCGGAGGAAGCGTAAGGAACGTGCTATACACTTATTTTTACAAAAAAACGCTGTGGAGGTGTGTTCCTTCGAGTGCCATCTCCTCTGCTAAGAAACGAAGCGGCTTGCGGCAAAGTGTGAAAGAAAGCAGAGGGGAAGCGTGATCTACCTTACTCGCGGAACAACTTCTGACGGAGGACTTTTCACAACGAACACCATGCATGGGTCACGAAGATAGAAGCGTCTTACAAAGTATACGAGTTACTAGAGGAAAGGCATACACGAATCCCTGCAAACCAAGTCTATCTCAAACGCGACTTCGAGCTCCCACCTGGGTTCGCGAGG
>NW_027408009.1:0-1382 GCF_003265705.2 Callorhinus ursinus | reverse complement strand
CTTTTTTTAAATCTTCTTCTTTCTTTTTTCAAACACCTTCTTATCTTGTCAATTCCTTTTGTAAAATCTTTTATAATTTTCCTCTTTACAGTCATCTTCCATACCTTCATTGTATCAACCCTTATTTTATACATATATAAGTCTTTCTTTCTTTAAAATTTTCGGAGGCACTTTCTTCTAACAGACCAAAATGCACCCAAAATCTAGTGTGTGGCACTGAGCTATGCACTAGCCTGATCATATTTGATCATATTCTGTTTTTTTTTTGTTTTGTTCTGTTTTTGTTTTTATCCTTTTCTTATTCTTTTTTTTCTCTTTGTTTTTTCTTCCTTTCCCTTTCTTTTCCCCTGGTTTCAGGTCTTTTCTGATTTGTTTAGAGTATATTTGCTGGGGACGTTGTTAACCTGTTAACATTTTGTTCTCTCCTTCATCTATTCTTCTCTGGACAAGATGACAAGACGAAAAAAATCACCTCAGCAAAAAGAACAAGAGGTAGTACCGTCTGCCAGGGACTTACTCAATACGGACGTTAGTGCGATGTCAGATCTAGAGTTCAGAATCATGATTTTAAAGATACTAGCTGGGCTTGAAAAAAGCATGGAAGTTATTAGAGGCACTCTTCCTGGAGAAATAAATATAATCAAATCGAAATCAAAAAGGCTATTACTGCATGCAATCAAAAATGGGGGCACTAACTGCTAGGACAAATGAGGCAGAAGAGAGAATCAGTGATATAGAAGACCAAATGATGGAAAATAAAGAGGCTGAGAAAAAGAGAGATAAACAGCTACTGGATCACGAGGGCAGAATTCGAGAGCTAAGCAATACAATAAGATGAAACAACATTAGATTAAATGGGATGCTATATTGGAGCAAATTATAGCAGAGAACTTCCCTAATGTGGGGAAGGAAACAGGCATCAAAATCCAGCAGGCACAGAGAACCCTTCTCAAAATCAGTAAAACTAGGTCAACATCCCGACATCTAATAGTAAAACTTACGAGTCTCAGAGACAAAGAGAAAATCTTGAAAGCAGCTCGGGAGAAGAGATATGTAACCTATAATGGTAGAAACATTAGATTGGCAACAGACCTAACCACAGAGACCTGGCACGCCAGAAAGGACTGGCATGATATCTTCAGAGCACTAAACGAGAAAAATATGCAGCCAAGAATACTATATCCAGCTAGGCTTCATTGAAAATGGAAGGAGACATAAAAAGCTTCCAGGACAAACAAAAACTAAAGGAATTTGCAAACACGAAACCAGCCCTCCAAGAAATATTGAAAGGGGTCCTCTAAGCAAAGAGAGAGCATAAAAGCAACATAGACCAGAAAGGAACACAGACAATATACAGTAACAGTCACCTTACAGGCAATACA
>NW_027408008.1:0-1382 GCF_003265705.2 Callorhinus ursinus | reverse complement strand
GCCTGGCTTTCCTAACTCTCACTGCAGTCCTTGAATGACCCTGGCTCACAAGGGGCCTGCAAGCCTATGCCATCTCACATCTCCACTCTGGGTGCCCTAAATTGGCCCAGCCTTGCAGGTTCCCGGGCTGATCACCTTGCAGAACTGCAGGAAATGAGAATTAGCCTTCCCACCTACCCACTCTCCTCCCCTGCTGAAATTGGAGCTCTCCATCTTAACTCTTCGACCTTGTTATATCATCGCTCTGAGGGTCAGGGGACAGGAGGGGGCTCCTGGCACACAGTACAGGGTGTGGCCTTAGTAGCTAAAGAGATGTGAGTTCGAATCCTGACTCTGCCCTGTACCAGCTCTGCCATCTGGGAAAGGCTCTGAACTGCAGTTGCCCCCTGCAAAGTGGGGCAGGGGTAATGCCGCCTACCTGCAGGATCTCCATGAGGCTCATGGAGGGGAGGCTGGGAGACGCGTGCGTCCCCTCTGCCCCAGTTCTGCAGCTGGGTGCACGAGGGTCTCCCTGGCTCTGCCATCTTGGCATCAGCCCTCCTGTGTGCACGCCTTCTCCTGGGCTCCCTCACCCTTCCCACCCGAGGTCAGGTTCCCCTTCTCACCGTATGTTAACACCCCCTCCCCAGGAATGGTGGAGGTCTGCCCTTGCTGTGACAGGGTCTCATTGATGCCTCTCCCCTTGCCTGCCTTCCAACGTGGTTCCACCGTGACTGAGTGCAGTGCAGCCTACTTTTCCCCCTCCATTGCCTGTGAGGCCACTGTCCACCCTCCCAGAGATCCCTGGTACTCTCCACGCCGGCCCCTTCCAACCACCCAATCTGGTATTGTGGCCATAGCCAGCTCCAGAAACCCAGCAGCATTAAGTCACGCCTTGCTAAGACCTGCACTGGCCCCGACTCACTGTCGGCCCATAGGATTGGGCCCAGTCCTGCCTCTACAGCCCCCTCTCGCTTACTCCCTCACTCACCTCAGATCCTCCCACCTGGGCCTTCCCACCTCAGGACCTTTGCACATACTGTTCTCTTTCCTGGAATTCTCTCTCCTAGATACATAATGAGCTCTGACTCAATTACCCCTTGTTTGGGGGGTTGAGTACCCACCCACCAGATTCAGTCCCCTGCTATGCATTCTTGTACCTCCTTATACTTTTCCAATAAATGAGCTTGACCATGTGATTCGTGGCCATCTATCCCACTAAATGGTAAACTCCATGAAGCGAGGGCCAGGCTGGATTTTGCTCATCATTATAACCATTCAGTTGGTATGGCGCCTGGCAAAAACGAGGAACCATTTGAAGTGAGTGTATAGGCTACATGGGCTTGTGTCTCTCGTGTACCCGTGAATAGTTTCTTTAAGGAGCACGTGCAGAGTAACAACAG
>NW_027408007.1:0-1382 GCF_003265705.2 Callorhinus ursinus | reverse complement strand
TGCACTGAACATTGTGTGCCTACCCACATCTTAGGTCTCTTATTCCCTAATGCTCAGAAGTCAGGCTTTTACCACGTACACAGGTTTAGCCACCGTGAAATCATCTTGTTACTGTTCCTAGCAATAAAATCATTATGCATTCTGTTTTTTTGAAAAACAATTATTATTTTCCTAATCCATCCCACAGAGAAACACTGAGAATATCCCTCAGTTGCCTAGATGCCCCTTGGTGCTGACTCATTGTACAGCCTGTCCAGTTTCCCCTGTTCTTCTTATCTCTGTGTGCAGCAGTATTTGCTCCAGGACCTGTAAGCCATTTTCAGTGTTAGAGTATCCACATGGATATGAAGGCAGCTCAGAGAGTCTCACTTCACTTGTCAAGAACTTCATTCATAATTTAAAAAAAAAGACATTTGGAACATCTATTCGTTTTGCAAAAATCAGTGAATTCAATATAAACCGGTATTGGCATATATGTGGGGAAAAGAGTACATTGAGGGAAAGCTAAAGCACGGGGCTAGGTATCCCCTCCCAGGAAGGAAATGTGGCACTATATCTCGTAAGTACCCCTAGCTCCCAACGTAATTTTGAGAAGGTGAATCCCTGTCTGCTAATACGAAAATAACTCTAATTTGCTAAATGAGACAGGAAGTCTGAGTAGTATGAACAGAGACTAAATAAGAAGAGTGTTATACGTAAATCTATTCGTGGGCATTGAAAATATCGGAAGATACACAAGAAACCATCAATCGGATAATGCAGGCTCTACCCAATCCATGGCCTCCCATCAGTGTTCCCTGAGCATGAGCCCTGTCTCCCCAGGAAGGAGACCCAAGTGTCAGCTACATATGACAGGCCCAATGAGGAGAGAAGGGAAAAACTAAGGACAAGGATTTGAGCATGTGAAAGGAGAGAGTGCCAGGAGAATCCGTTCTGGATCCTGGGAAGCTCTGAGGTGGAGGGATGATCTGTAAGTGGAAAGAAACCCCTGGTACTCTAGCTCCTCCAAATTTGTCCGAAATCCTCCACAACCACCCCTACTCCCTAGCCTGAGCACATCTTGCCACACCATTCCCACCTGCAAGCTCAGGGTTCAGGACTGCCCAGGAAGGGTGAGGGCAAGTCCTGAGTTGCTGCCATGGCTGCTTCTGCTCTTTGGACCATGTGGCCTATGGCTTGGGGTTTGTCTCACTCTGTGACTGACATTGAGTTTTGTTCAGTGTTTAGAGGGTACCTGGTGTTTGACACCAGGGTACAAACTTATATACCCAGTAGGGATATTAAGAAACTGATTTTAGAAGAGACAGTTCAAAGCCGACGAAAGGAATCATGGACATGCCAACTCTAATCTTAGTAATGTTGGCTCTCAGTGAAGGCAGATA
>NW_027408006.1:0-1383 GCF_003265705.2 Callorhinus ursinus | reverse complement strand
TATGCCCTATCCTTAACTCCGAGAAAAGAGCATGACGGAGGGAGACCGTGTTTCAAGGGAACCCCTCTCCCGAGATATATCGAAGCAGTTGCAAAATGGGGTGTGGAAGCACAACGCAAGCGTTCTATACGAAACTCGGAAAACACGGTGCTGTAGAATGCAGCTTTCCCCCGCGTCTTGGTTCATGTTTAGGGAAGGGATACCCACTGCGCGTGTGAAAGCCTAGGGAATGTACCATGGGCTGAAGTGTGAAAAGCAAGCCTGTGCAGAACGCAACGTTCCACGCACGTCTTGTTTCACGAAGAGAGAAGCCGTTTCCAATGTGTGTGTTTAAGCTTAAGCCCAACTGCCATATATACTTAACCCCACGAAAAATCGCTGTAGAAAACCCGTCCTTCAACTCACAGCTTACCTGTGGAAGTTTTTCTAAAGTGGGTGTGGAGGCCCAAGGAAAAGTGTGACAGGCTTCCCTCTGAGAAGGAGGTCTGCGTGGAAGGCCTCTTTCAACTCACGGCTTTTTCTGGCTTACGGGAGGCTTCTCAAGGGTGTGTACGGAAGCCTAGGGATAAAGCGAATACACTTCACTCTCCAGGGGGGAAAAAAGCAAGAACCAAAAAGCATCGGTGAGAAACCGTCTCTCAACGAACACCTTCTTTCCTAACGTGACAAAAACATGTTCAACTCTGTGTGTGTGTGTGTGTGTGTGTGTGTGCGTGAATAGGAAAAGTGCCATGTACTCACCAAGGTAAACCAAGTCCGCATATACGGCAACTCTCCACTAAGGTCTTCAGGTATCCTGGAGACAGAATCATTTCCCAAATTGGGTGCGAAAGCATCATGAAAGTGCCGTACGCTCTCCTACCTTTCCCAAGACCTAACACCGAGAAACGTCCTCCTTCACGATAGAAAGGAGCTGAGCCATCTCAAGGCTGCGTGTGAACACACAGGGACCGTTCCCTGGACCTAACCCCAGGAAACGCGTCGGGGTTACAAGGCAGCTTTAAACTGACGCATTCTTTGGTGAGCCCAGAAGCGTTTGCATATATAGGCGTGGAATCGGCCGGAGAGCGCAGTAGACCGTCCTGTAAGAGGCGACCTCGCTTTTCGAAACCGTCTTGCACCTGACATCCTTTGCCTTGGCGACGGGAGCTTTTTGAATAGACGTGGTGGAAGCATAAGGAACGTGCCGTGCACTGTACTCATCTCTGAGAAACAAGTCCGTGCGCAATGGATCCTTCAGCCTAGCATATGGACGGGGTCATGAAGTCAGTAGAGATTGCAAGTGTACGTATGCAGGCATAAGGAGTGTGCCCTATCTTTAACTCCGAGAAAAGAACATGACGGAGGGAGACCGTCTTTCAAGCGAACGCCTCTCCTGAGATA
>NW_027408005.1:805-1383 GCF_003265705.2 Callorhinus ursinus | reverse complement strand
ACCCCAAAGCTGGCCCCAGCGTGGCCTGATCAGGGCTCCAATGACCCAAGGCCCTAGGGCTATCCCTAGGTTGGCTTCTAAGTTTCTGGATCCAGAAGGCTGGCTCCAAAACCCCACGGATGGAAGTAACTGAGCGACATCTGAGGACTCTAACACCACAAAGAATTCAAACGCTCTCCTTGCAGCTCCGGAGAGCGGTCAGAACAGGACATCTCAGAATGCACATCCCAACCAATGCACCAACTTGGCGCCCTCAGGCGGCCAACCCTGAGCCTGATGCTAAACCTGACCCACTCCCACAAGACAAACCACCCAAGAGCTGGCTACAGCGCTTGCACATCAGGCCTGCCATGCCCCTCGGCCCTAACTGGGACCCCACAGAGGCTTCTGAAGGCTGTCCCCAGGCGCCCGGCGCTAAAGCCCCAGGGACCGGGGACACCTGACCAGGGCCGGAGGACTCAGCCTGCCAATAAAGAGGAACACATGCCGTGGGGAACTCAGGTAAGCATTCCGGGCAGGAGAACTGTGCCCGTCCGTCCCCACGAACCCCAAGTTCAAGGTGCCCAGGCCTCAATCCG
>NW_027408005.1:0-705 GCF_003265705.2 Callorhinus ursinus | reverse complement strand
ATCACAGCACCAGCACTTCAGGGCTGCCATGCCCCTCAGCCCTAAGCCTCACCCTAACTTGGCTTCCGAGCAGAGTCTGGCCCCAGAGCCTAACTCCAAAGCCCCCCAGGGATGGCAGTAACTGATTGACACCAGAGGACTCCAATGCCAAAAAGAATTCAAACACACTACTTTCAACTCTGGAAAGCGTTCAGAACACGAGAAATCTGAATGCCCATCCCAGCCAATGCACACATTTGGCACCTTCTGGCAGCCAACCCTGAACCAGATGCTCAACCTGACCCTCGCCCTCAAGACAAACCCCCCAGAGCGACTACAACACTTGCACGTCAGGCCTGCCATCCCATAGTCCCTAAACCTGACACTACGGGGCTTCTGAATGGTCTCTTCCCCCAGGTGCCTGTGTCCAAAACCCTAGGGACTGGGACACCTGACCGGGACCAGAGGACTCAGCCTGCCACTAAAAAGGAAAACATGCCATGGGGAACTCCGGAACGCTTTCCGAGTAGGAGAACTGTGCCGGTCCAACCCAACGAACCCCGAGGTCAACGTACCCAGGCCGCAATCCCTGAGCCCGACACTCCCCCCTGAACCACGGCCTCAAATCAGTACCCAGGAAGCTCATCACAGCGCTGGCACATCAGGCCTGGCCTGCCCTTCAGCCCCAAGCCTAACCCGAGGTTGGCTTCTGAGCGTCTCTCCCCA
>NW_027408004.1:495-1383 GCF_003265705.2 Callorhinus ursinus | reverse complement strand
ATCTGTTAGAAGAAACTGTATCTCAAAATTTTAAAGAGAGAACAAGTCATATATATATATGCCAAAAATAAGGTAACTACTATGAAGGGATAAAATATGACTCTAAAAATGAAAAATAAAAAATGTGTTTTTTTGAAGGGATTGATAAGTTGTTGGTGGAAAAAGGGAAAAAGAAAATTAAAAAAACAGTTAAATAAATTCACTTTGAAAAACTAATGAATCGTGTTAAAAAAAAAAAAAAAGCCATGAATTCTATGTGCAGTATTCCCCTAGCGCTGGAGTTCTGTTCTCCTTGATCGGTAAACTTGGTCTTGGCTTGCTGGCTGTTCGTGCTGATCTTCTAGGGGAGGGGCCTGTTGCCATGGTTCCCAATTGTCTTTGCTGGAGGCTGAATTGTCCCGCCCTTGTCGGTCCGGGGTAAGCAAGCTGCTCCAATTTGCTCTCAGGAGCTTTTGTTCCCTGCAAGCTCTCGGTACAGCTTTGGAGGACCAGGGCGAAAATGGTGGCCTCCCAATCTCCACCTGGTGGAGCTGAGAACTCGCGGCCCCGCTCCTCAATGCGCTCCCAGAGAAAAGCAGTCACTCGCGTCTCCCTGGTCTCCGGGTGCACTCCGTGCTCACCTGGCCTGTGACCGAGCGTTTCTATCTCTGGCACCAGACCCTGGGTGGAGTCTCCAAACCCAGCAGATCCCTGCGGTGCACACCCACGCCGCTCCTCCCTGGGGAGGAAGGGGAGTGTCCCCAGCTCTTCTGCTTCTTGGGTACCTGCTGGAGGAGCAGTGGCCTGACTGGGCCGCGGATCACAGTTTATGGTAACCTCGAGCTGAGAGCCGGCGCCTCGGCTCCCTCTCTGCAGTCAGCTTCCCTGCTCCAATACCTGGGACCTTTG
>NW_027408004.1:0-395 GCF_003265705.2 Callorhinus ursinus | reverse complement strand
CACTCCGTGCTCATCCGGCCTGTGACCGAGCGTTTCTATCTCTGGCACCAGACCCTGGGTGGAGTCTTCAAACCCAGCAGATCCCTGTGGTGCACACCCGCGCCGCTCCTCCCTGGGGAGGAAGGGGAGTGTCCCCAGCTCTGCTGCTTCCTGGGTACCTGCTGGAGGAGCAGTGGCCTGACTGGGCCGTTGATCACAGTTTATGGTAACCCCGAGCTGAGAGCCGGCGCCTCGGCTCCCTCTCTGCAGTCGGCTTCCCTGCTCCAATACCTGGGACCTTTGCCACACTCAGGAACCCCCGGTTTTTCTGTGACACCGAGGATTCTGAGACCACACTGTCCCGCGACGGTTCCACGCCCTGCTTAGCCACTGGAGCGACATCCCTCAGCAGAGCC
>NW_027408003.1:0-1384 GCF_003265705.2 Callorhinus ursinus | reverse complement strand
ATCCTTTGCCTCTTTGGTTAAATTTATTCCTAGGTATCTTATGGTTTGGGGTGCAATTGTAAATGGGATCGACCCCTTGATTTGTCTCTCTTCCCTCTTTCTGTTGGTGTATAGAAATGCCACTGATTTCTGTGCATTGATTTTATATCCTACTACTTTACTGAATTCCTGTAGGAGTTCTAGCAGTTTTGGGGTGGAGTCTTTTGGGTTTTCCACATAAAGTATCATATCATCTGCAAAGAGTGAGAGTTTGACTTCCTCTTTGCCGATTTGGATGCCTTGGATTTCTTTTTGTTGTCTGATTGCCATGGCTAGGACTTCTAATACTATGTTGAATAGCAGTGGTGAGAGTGGACATCCCTGCCACGTTCCTGACCTTAGGGGAAAGCTCTCAGCTTTTCCCCTTTGAGAATGATATTGGCTGTAGGTTTTTCATAGATGGCTTTTATGATATTGAGGTACGTACCCTCTATCCCTATACTCTGAAGAGTTTTGATCAAGAAAGGATGCTGTACTTTGTCAAATGCTTTTTCTGCATCTACTAAGAGGATCATATGATTCTTGTTCTTTCTTTTGTTAATGTACTGTATCATGTTGATTGATTTGCGGATGTTGAACCAACCTTGCAGCCCAGGGATAAATCCCACTTGGTCATGGTGAATAATCCTTTTAATGTACTGTTGGATCCTATTGGCTAGTATTTTGGTGAGAATTTTTGCATCCATGTTCATCAAGGATATTGGTCTGTAATTCTCCTTTTTGATGGGGTCTTTGTCTGGTTTTGAGATCAAGGTAATGGTGGCCGAATAAAACGAGTTTGAAAGATTTCCTTCCATTTCTATTTTTTGGAACAGTTTCAGGAGAATAGGCATTAATTCTTCTTGAAATGTTTGGTAGAGTTCCCCTGGGAAGCCATCTGGCCCTGGGCTTTTGTTTGTTGGGAGATTTTTGATGACGGCTTCAATTTCCTTAGTGGTTATAGGTCTGTTCAGGTTTTCTATTTCTTCCTGGTTCAATTTTGGTAGTTGATACATCTCTAGGAATGCACCCATTTCTTCCAGGTTATCTAATTTGGTGCCATAGGGTTGCTCATAATATGTTCTTATAATTGTTTGCATTTCTTTTGTGTTGGTTGTGATCTCTCCTCTTTCATTCATGATTTTGTTGATTTGGGTCATTTCTCTTTTCTTTTTGATAAGTCTCGCCAGGGGTTTATCAATCTTGTTAATTCTTTCAACGAACCAGCTCCTACTTTCGTTGATCTGTTCTACTGTTCTTTTGGTTTCTATTTCATTGATTTCTGCTGTGATCTTTATTATTTCTCTTCTCCTGCTGGGTTTAGGCTTTATTTGCTGTTTTTTCTCTAGCTCCTTTAGGTGTAGGG
>NW_027408002.1:462-1384 GCF_003265705.2 Callorhinus ursinus | reverse complement strand
TGGCTCTCTGGTTACTGTCCCTGTCCTCCAGCCCCTCAGTGCTCCCTGGAGGTGGGGAATATTGAGGCCCAGAGGAGCAGGAGTATGGGGAGGTCTGGTGTGGGGTACCAGGGTGTACCCCCAGTAAGAGATCACTCATGCCCACCCCAGTCGCTGACATGTCTGGATTTTGCAGGAAGACCCATTAAAGCCCAAGGAACCGCTAGAGAAGACCACAGTGTCCACGACAACCACACAAACGACCACATGGTGGACCACAATGCCAATGACAACCACACAGAGGACCACAACGACCACACAGACAACCACAACGCCCACGACGACTAAACAGATGACCACCATGCCCACGACGACCACACGGACCACCACAGTGCCCACGACGACCACATGGACGACCACACTGTCCACGATTGTCACACAGGAGATGACTGAGACCTCAGTTGCACATGGTTGTCCCAGAAAAGCCTATCCCTGACAAATCTCTCCTATACCCGGTGCAACATTTTCTACAGGAAAATTCTTTTTTTTTAATTTTTTATTGTTATGTTAATCACCATACATTACATCATTAGTTTTTGATGTAGTGTTCCATGATCCATTGTTTGTGCATAATACCCAGTGCTCCACGCAGAACGTGCCCTCCTCAATACCCATCACCAGGCTAACCCATCCCCCCACCCTCCTCCCCTCTAGAACCCTCAGTTTGTTTTTCATAGTCCATCGTCTCTCATGGTTCGTCTCCCCCTCCGATTTCCCCCCCTTCATTCTTCCCCTCCTGCTATCTTCTTCTTTTTTTTTCTTAACATATATTGCATTATTTGTTTCAGAGGTACAGATCTGTGATTCAACAGTCTTGCACACTACACAGTGCTCACTATAGCACATACCCTCCCCAATGTCTATCACCCAGCCACCCCCCCCC
>NW_027408002.1:0-362 GCF_003265705.2 Callorhinus ursinus | reverse complement strand
CCACTCCAGCAACCCTCAGTTTGTTTCCTGAGATTAAGAATTCCTCATATCAGTGAGGTCATATGATACATGTCTTTCTCTGATTGACTTATTTCACTCAGCATAACACCCTCCAGTTCCATCCACGTCGTTGCAAATGGCAAGATCTCATTCCTTTGGATGGCTGCATAATATTCCATTGTGTATATATACCACCTCTTCTTTATCCACTCATCTGTCGATGGACATCTTGGCTCTTTCCACAGTTTGGCTATTGTGGACATTGCTGCTCTAAACATTGGGATGCACGTACCCCTTCGGATCCCTACATTTGTATCTACAGGAAAATTCTGAGCAAGGTTTGTTCACTATTAAAAGTATCC
>NW_027408001.1:0-1384 GCF_003265705.2 Callorhinus ursinus | reverse complement strand
TCTGCCCATTTCTTGATTGGATTATTTGTTCTTTGGGTGTTGAGTTTGATAAGTTCTTTATAGATTTTGGATACTAGCCCTTTATCTGTTATGTCATTTGCAAATATTTTCTCCCATTCTGTCGGTTGTCTTTTGGTTTTGCGGACTCTTTCTTTTGCTGTGCAAAAGCTTTTTATCTTGATGAAATCCCAATAGTTCATTTTTGCCCTGGCTTCCCTTGCCTTTGGTGATGTTTCTAGGAAGAAGTTGCTGCGGCTGAGGTCGAAGAGGTTGCTACCTGTGTTCTCCTTTAGGATTTTGATGGACTCCTGTCTCACGTTTAGGTCTTTCAACCATTTGGAGTCTATTTTTGTGTGTGGTGTAAGGAAATGGTCCAGTTTCATTCTTCTGCATGTGGCTGTCCAATCTTCCCAACACCATTTGTTGAAGAGACTGTCTTTTTTCCATTGGACATTCTTTCCTGCTTTGTCAAAGATAAGTTGACCATAGAGTTGAGGGTCCATTTCTGGGCTCTCTCTTCTGTTCCATTGATCTATGTGTCTGTTTTTGTGCCAGTACCATACTGTCTTGATGATGACAGCTTTGTAATAGAGCTGGAAGTCCGGAATTGTGATGCCGCCAGCTTTGCTTTTCTTTTTCAATATTTCTTTGGCTATTCGGGGTCTCTTCTGGTTCCAGACAAATTTTAGGATTATTTGTTCCATTTCTTTGAAAAAAGTGGATGGTATTTTGATGGGGATTGCATTGAATGTGTAGATTGCTCTAGGTAGCGTTGACATCATCACAATGTTGGTTCTCCCAATCCATGAGCATGGAACGTTTTTCCATTTCTTTGTGTCTTCTTCAATTTCTTTCCTGAGTATTTTATAGTTTTCTGAGTACAGATCCTTTGCCTCTTTGGTTAAATTTATTCCTAGGTATCTTATGGTGTTGGGTGCAATTGTGAATGGGATCGACTCCTTGATTTGTCTCTCTTCTGTCTTGTTGTTGGTGTATAGGAATGCCACTGATTTCTGTGCATTGATTTTATATCCTGCTACTTTACTGAATTCCTGTATGAGTTCTAGCAGTTTTGGGGTGGAGTCTTTTGGGTTTTCCACATAAAGTATCATATCATCCGCAAAGAGTGAGAGTTTGACTTCCTCTTTGCCGATTTGGATGCCTTTGATTTCTTTTTGTTGTCTGATTGCTGTGGCTAGGACTTCTAATACTATGTTGAATAGCAGTGGTGATAGTGGACATCCCTGCCGCGTTCCTGACCTTAGGGGAAAAGCTCTCAGCTTTTCCCCATTGAGAATGATATTCGCTGTAGGTTTTTCATAGATGGCTTTTATGATATTGAGGTATGTACCCTCTATCCCTATACTCTGAAGAGTTTTGATCA
>NW_027408000.1:0-1384 GCF_003265705.2 Callorhinus ursinus | reverse complement strand
CAAAATCTCAGCCTGTATCTTTGATAGGAAGTGACCAGTTGATTTTAAAATTCATTTAAACATATAAATGACCTAGTATAAACTTTTGGAGCACCTGGGTGGCTCAGTTGGTGAAATCCCTGACTCCTAATTTTAGCTCAGGTCATGATCTCAGGGTCCTGGGATCGAGCCACCTTCTGTCTCCATCCTCATCAGGGACTCTGCTTGGGATTCTCTCTCTCTCTCTGCCTCTCCACCCCAAAATAAAGAAATAAATCTTTAAAAAAAGTATAATCTTTCAGCAAGTGGTAAAGTATAATCTTTTCAACACATGGATATGGATGACATATACGTGTGCATATGAAAATAAGTAAATACATAAAATTGGATCCATAACTCACACCACCCCGAAATTAGCCTAAAAGAGAGTAAGGGCCTAAGTAGGAACGTTAAAATGTTAAAACTTTTACAAGAAAATATAGTAGAAAAATCTTAGGAGCCCCTGCGTGACACAGTTGGTGGCTCATCTGACTCCTGATTTTGACTCAGGTCCTGATCTCATGGGTTGTGGGATCAAGCCCAGAGTTGGCTGTGCACGCAGTGTGGAGTCCGCTTCAATTTCTCTCCCTCTCTCCCTCTGTCCCGCACTTGCTCTCTTTCTGTCACTCTCTCTAAAATTAAATAAATAGAATCTTTTTAAACAAAGATTTTATTTGTTTATTGGAGATAGAACACAAGCAGAAGGGCAGGCAGAGGGAGAGTGAGAAGCATACTCCCTGCTGAGCAGGGACCCTGCCGGTGGGCTCAATCCCAGAACCCTGGGATCATGACCTCAGCTGAAGGCAGATGCATAATGAACCAAGCCTCCCCGGCTCCCTAGTAAATAAATCGTTAAAAAAATCTTTATAACCTTAAGTTGGACAATGATTTCTTTTTTTTTAAAGATTTTATTTATTTATTTGACAGAGAGAGAGCACAAGCAGGGGAGCTGCAGAGGGAGAGGGAGAGGCAGGCTCCCCGCTGAGCAAGGAGCCCGATGGTGGGCTAGATCCCAGGACAATGGGATCCTGAACTGAGTCGAGGGCAGACACTCAACAGAATGAGCCACCCAGGAGCCCTGGGACAATGATCTCTTAGATATGACACCAAAATTGTGATTGATGAAAGAACAAATGGATACAGTGGACTTAGTCAAAATTTAAAACTTTTGTTCTTCACAAGACATTGGTGAGAGGATGAAAAGTCAAGGCACACATAGGGAGAAAATATTGATAAATTATATATCTAATGAAGGTCTCCTAATAGAACACTGAAAGAACTCTCCAAAGACAATAGTAAGAAGGCAAACAATCCAATTCAAAAATGGGTAAAAGAAAAGTACCTGGGTGGCTCAGTTGGTGAAGCA
>NW_027407999.1:0-1384 GCF_003265705.2 Callorhinus ursinus | reverse complement strand
ATGTATCATATGACCTCACTGATATGAGGAATTCTTAATCTCAGGAACAAACTGAGGGTTGCTGGAGTGGTCGGGGGTGGGAGGGATGGGGTGGCTGGGTGATAGACATTGGGGAGGGTATGTGCTACGGTGAGCGCTGTGAATTGTGCAAGACTGTTGAATCACAGATCTGTAATTCTGAAACAAATAACGCAACATATTTTAAGAAAAAAGAAAAAGAAGAAGATAGCAGGAGAGGAAGAATGAAGGGGAGTAAGTCAGAGGGGGAGACGAACCAGGAGAGATGATGGACTCTGAAAAACAAACTGAGGTTTCTAGAGGGGAGGAGGGTAGGGGGATGGGTTAGCCTGGTGATGGGTATTAAAGAGGGCACATTCTGCATGGAGCACTGGGTGTTATGAACAAACAATGAATCATGGAACACTACACCAAAACAAATGATGTAATATATCGTGATTAACATAACAATAAAAAATTTAAAAAAACTAATGATGTAATGTATGGTGATTAACATAATAAAAAATTTAAAGTAAAAAAAAAGAAATCAGTTGCATTTCTATACACCAACAACAAGACAGAAGAAAGAGAAATTAAGGAGTCTACCCCATTTAAATAATAAACTCCAAAATAAATAAATAAATAAAAACTCCTTAGTAATAAGAAAAGCTGAATCAATGCAAATTTTAAAACCAGGCCAAAAACATGAACAAGTCTTTTTTTAAAGAAGAATTAGGGGTGCCTGGGTGGCTCAGTCTGCCTTCGGCTCAGGTCATGATCCTGGGGTCCTGGGATCAAGCCCCACTCGCACTCCCTGCTCAGTGGGAGTCTGCTTCTCCCTCTGCCTCTCCCCCTTGGCTTGTGCTCCCTCTCTCTCTCTCTCACTCTCTCTCTCAAATAATAAGTAAAATCTTAAAAAAAAAAAAAGAACTACATATGGCAATAAGTATTGAATAAATATTGAACCTCATTAGTGATCAGAGAAATGCAAATGAAGACCATTCTAAACCCATGTAATTAGCAACATTCAAAAGTCTGATTATCAAGTGTTTAGAGAGAATATGAATGACCAGATTTCTAAAGTACTGCTGGTAGGAAGGTAAACCAATATGGCTCTTTGGAAAACAGGACTGCATTATCTTATAAAGCTGAATATTCAGATACTCTATGACCTAGCAATTCTCCTTCAAAGTAGAAACCAGAGGAACTCTGACACATGTAAAGTAGACATCATGTATAAGAATTTTCATGGCGGGGCGCCTGGGTGGCTCAGTTGTTAAGCATCTGCCTTCGGCTCGGGTCATGATCCCAGGGTCCTGGGATCGAGCCCCGCATCGGGCTCCCTGCTCAGCGGGAAGCCTGCTTCTCCCTCTCCCACTCCCCCTGC
>NW_027407998.1:0-1384 GCF_003265705.2 Callorhinus ursinus | reverse complement strand
CCTGGAAGAAATGGGTGCATTCCTAGAGACGTATCAACTACCAAAACTGAACCACGAAGAAATAGAAAACCCGAACAGACCTATAGCCACTAAAGAAATTGAAGCAGTCATCCACAATCTCCCAACAAATAAAAGCCCAGGGCTAGATGGCTACCCAGGGAATTCTATCAGACATTTCAAGAAGAATTAATACCTCTTCTCCTGAAACTGTTCCAAAAAATGGAAATGGAAGGAAACCTTCCAAACTCATTTTTTTGAGGCCAGCATTACCTTGAGCCCCAAACCAGACAAAGACCCCATCAAAAAGGAGAATTACAGACCAATATCCTTGATGAACATGGATGCAAAAATTCTCACCAAAATACTAGCCAATAGGATCCAACAGGACATGAAAAGGATTATTCACCATGACCAAATGGGATTTATCCCTGGGTTGCAAGGATGGTTCAACATCCGCAAATCAGTCAGTGTGATACAATACATTATCAAAAGAAAGAACAAGACTCCTATGATCCTCTCAATAGATGCAGAAAAAGCCTTTAACAAAGTGCAGGATCTTTCTTGACTAAAACTCTTCAGAGTATAAGGATAGAGGGTACATACCTCAATATCATAAAAGCCATCTATGAAAAACCTACAGAGAATATCATTCTCAAAGGGGAAAAGCTGAGAGCGTTTCCCCGAAGGTCAGGAACGCGGCAGGGATGTCCACTCTCACCACTGCTATTCAACATAGTATTAGAAATCCTAGCCACAGCAATCAGACAACAAAAAGAAATCAAAGGCATCCGAATCGGCAAAGAGGAAGCCAAATTCTCCCTCTTTGCAGATGATATGATAGTGTATGAGGAAAACCCAAAAGACTCCACCCCAAAACTGCTAGAACTCATACAGGAATTCAGTCAAGTAGCAGGATATAAAATCAAGGCACAGAAATCAGTGGCATTCCGATACACCCACAACAAGACAGAAGAGAGACAAATGAAGGAGTCGATCCCACTTACAATTGCACCCAAAACCATAAGATACCTAGGGATAAATTTAACCAAAGAGGCAAAGGATCTGTACTCAGAAAACTATAAAACACTCAGGAAAGAAATTGAAGAAGACACAAAGAAATGGAAAAACGTTCCATGCTCCTGGATTGGGACAACCAACATTGTGAAGCTGTCAATGCTACCTAGAGCAATCTACACATTCAATGCAATCCCCATCAAAATACCATCCACTTTTTTCTAAGAAATGGAGCAAATAATCCTAAAATTTGTATGGAACCAGAAGAGACCCCGAATAGCCAGAGGAATACTGAAAAAGAAAAGCAAAGCTGGCGGCATCACAATTCCGGACTTCCGGCTCTATGACAAAGCTGTCATCATCAAGACAG
>NW_027407997.1:0-1384 GCF_003265705.2 Callorhinus ursinus | reverse complement strand
AATGGATGAAAGACCTAAATGTGAGACAGGAAACCACCAAAATCCTAACAGAGAAAACAGGCAGCAACCTCTCTGACCTAGCAACTTCTTACTAGACACATCTCTGGAGGCAAGGGAAACAAAAGAAAATATGAAATATTGGAATTGGGCCTTCATCAAGATTAAAAGCTTCTGCACAGTGAAGAAAATAATCAACAGAACTGAAAGCAACCTCCAGAAAAGGTATTTGCAAATAACATATCTGATAAAGGGTTAGCATCCAAAATATATAAAAAAAACTTATCAAACTCAACACCCAAAGAACAAATAATCTAGTTAAGAAATGGGCAGAAGACACGAATAGACATTTTTCTGAAGAAGACGTACAGATGGCTGCCAGACACCTAAAAAGATGCTCAACATCACTCATCATCAGGGAAACAGAAATCAAAACCACAATGAAATATCACCTCACACCTGTCAAATGGCTAAAATGAACAACACGGGAAACAGCATGTGTTGGTGTGGATGTGGAGAATGGGGACCCCTCTTACACTGTTGGTGGGAATGCAAAGTGGTACAGCCACTCTGGAAAACAGTATGGAAGTTCCTCAAAAAGTTAAAAGAGAACTACCCTCAACCCGGCAATTGCACTCCTGGGTATTTACCCCAAAGACACAGATGTAGTGAAAAAAAGGGCCATATGCACCCCAGTGTTCATAGCAGTAATGTCCACAATAGCCAAACTGTGGAAAGAGCCGAGATGTCCTTCAACAGATGAATGGATAAAGAAGATGTGGTTCATATATACAATTTGGAATATTACTCAGCCCTCAGAAAGGATGAATACCTAAGATTTACATAGACCTGGATGGAACTGGAAGGTATTACACTAAGTGAAATAAGTTAATCAGAGAAAGACAATTATCATATGGTTTCACTCATATGTAGAGTATAAGAAATAGTGCAGAGGACCATAGGGGAAGGGAGGGAAAACTGAATGGGAAAGAATCAGAAGGGAGACAGACCATGAGAGACTCTTGACTCTGGGAAACAAATTGAAGGTTACAGAAAGCAGATGGGTGGGGGGATGGGGCAACAGGGTGATGGGCATTAAGAAGGGCACGTGATGTGATGAGCACTGGATATTATACGCAACTGATGAATCATTGAACACTACATCTGAAACTAATAATGTACTATATGTTGGCTAATTGAATTTAAATTAAAAAAAATAAAAATGGCAAATTCAAAGATACTTATCACCATACATATTTATTAGTTTTACTTTCATTGCTAAACTCCTTCTTTACTTGGTTTTATGACAACATAAACCAATGTCATAAACATTCCATTCCAGAATTTCTTTTTAAAAGGCAAGCGGCGAATAATCAACTGAGCTGAA
>NW_027407996.1:0-1384 GCF_003265705.2 Callorhinus ursinus | reverse complement strand
TGGATGTCTTCTTTGGAGAAATGTCTGTTCATGTCTTCTGCCCATTTCTTGATTGGATTATTTGTTCTTTGGGTGTTGAGTTTGATAAGTTCTTTATAGATTTTGGATACTAGCCCTTTATCTGATATGTCATTTGCAAATATTTTCTCCCATTCTGTCGGTTGTCTTTTGGTTTTGTGGACTGTTTCTTTTGCTGTGCAAAAGCTTTTTATCTTGATGAAATCCCAATAGTTCATTTTTGCCCTGGCTTCCCGTGCCTTTGGCGATGTTTCTAGGAAGAAGTTGCTGCGGCTAAGGTCGAAAAGGTTGCTACCTGTGTTCTCCTTTAGGATTTTGATGGACTCCTGTCTCACGTTTAGGTCTTTCAACCATTTGGAGTCTATTTTTGTGTGTGGTGTAAGGAAATGGTCCAGTTTCATTCTTCTGCATGTGGCTGTCCAATTTTCCCAACACCATTTGTTGAAGAGACTGTCTCTTTTCCACTGGTCATTCTTTCCTGCTTTGTCAAAGATTAGTTGACCATAGAGTTGAGGGTCCATTTCTGGGCTCTCTATTCTGTTCCATTGATCTATGTGTCTGTTTTTGTGCCAGTACCATACTCTCTTGAGGATGACAGCTTTGTAATAGAACTGGAAGTCTGGCATTGTGATGCCGCCAGCTTTGCTTTGCTTTTTCAACATTCCTCTGGCTATTCGGGGTCTCTTCTGGTTCCATACAAATTTTAGGATTATTTGTTCCATTTCTTTGAAAAAAGTGGATGGTATTTTGATGGGGATTGCATTGAATGTGTAGATTGCTCTAGGTAGCATTGACATCTTCACAATGTTTGTTCTTCCAATCCATGAGCATGGAACGTTTTTCCATTTCTTTGTGTCTTCCTCAATTTCTTTCATGAGTATTTTATAGTATTCTGCATACAGATCCTTTGCCTCTTTGGTTAAATTTATTCCTAGGTATCTTATGGTTTTGGGTGCAATTGTAAATCAGATTGACTCCTTGATTTGTCTCTCTTCTGTCTTATTGGTGTATAGGAATGCCACTGATTTCTGTGCATTGATTTTATATCCTGCCACTTTACTGAATTCCGGTATGAGTTCTAGCAGTTTTGGGGTGGAGTCTTTTGGGTTTTCCACATAAAGTATCATATCATCTGCAAAGAGTGAGAGTTTGACTTCCTCCTTGCTGATTTGGATGCCTTTGATTTCTTTCTGTTGTCTGATTGCTGTGGCTAGGACTTCTAATACTATGTTGAATAGCATTGGTGATAGTGGACATCCCTGCCGCCTTCTTGACCTTAGGGGGAAAGCTCTCAGCTTTTCTCCATTGAGAATGATATTCGCTGTAGGTTTTTCATAGATGGCTTTTATGATATTGAAGTATGTAC
>NW_027407995.1:0-1384 GCF_003265705.2 Callorhinus ursinus | reverse complement strand
AATGGATGAAAGACCTAAATGTGAGACAGGAAACCACCAAAATCCTAACAGAGAAAACAGGCAGCAACCTCTCTGACCTAGCAACTTCTTACTAGACACATCTCTGGAGGCAAGGGAAACAAAAGAAAATATGAAATATTGGAATTGGGCCTTCATCAAGATTAAAAGCTTCTGCACAGTGAAGAAAATAATCAACAGAACTGAAAGCAACCTCCAGAAAAGGTATTTGCAAATAACATATCTGATAAAGGGTTAGCATCCAAAATATATAAAAAAAACTTATCAAACTCAACACCCAAAGAACAAATAATCTAGTTAAGAAATGGGCAGAAGACACGAATAGACATTTTTCTGAAGAAGACGTACAGATGGCTGCCAGACACCTAAAAAGATGCTCAACATCACTCATCATCAGGGAAACAGAAATCAAAACCACAATGAAATATCACCTCACACCTGTCAAATGGCTAAAATGAACAACACGGGAAACAGCATGTGTTGGTGTGGATGTGGAGAATGGGGACCCCTCTTACACTGTTGGTGGGAATGCAAAGTGGTACAGCCACTCTGGAAAACAGTATGGAAGTTCCTCAAAAAGTTAAAAGAGAACTACCCTCAACCCGGCAATTGCACTCCTGGGTATTTACCCCAAAGACACAGATGTAGTGAAAAAAAGGGCCATATGCACCCCAGTGTTCATAGCAGTAATGTCCACAATAGCCAAACTGTGGAAAGAGCCGAGATGTCCTTCAACAGATGAATGGATAAAGAAGATGTGGTTCATATATACAATTTGGAATATTACTCAGCCCTCAGAAAGGATGAATACCTAAGATTTACATAGACCTGGATGGAACTGGAAGGTATTACACTAAGTGAAATAAGTTAATCAGAGAAAGACAATTATCATATGGTTTCACTCATATGTAGAGTATAAGAAATAGTGCAGAGGACCATAGGGGAAGGGAGGGAAAACTGAATGGGAAAGAATCAGAAGGGAGACAGACCATGAGAGACTCTTGACTCTGGGAAACAAATTGAAGGTTACAGAAAGCAGATGGGTGGGGGGATGGGGCAACAGGGTGATGGGCATTAAGAAGGGCACGTGATGTGATGAGCACTGGATATTATACGCAACTGATGAATCATTGAACACTACATCTGAAACTAATAATGTACTATATGTTGGCTAATTGAATTTAAATTAAAAAAAATAAAAATGGCAAATTCAAAGATACTTATCACCATACATATTTATTAGTTTTACTTTCATTGCTAAACTCCTTCTTTACTTGGTTTTATGACAACATAAACCAATGTCATAAACATTCCATTCCAGAATTTCTTTTTAAAAGGCAAGCGGCGAATAATCAACTGAGCTGAA
>NW_027407994.1:0-1385 GCF_003265705.2 Callorhinus ursinus | reverse complement strand
CAAGGGAGGCTTCTGAGGTTTCTTACATCGCCCATGGAACCCACAGATCCTGCTCCTGTGAGAGACACAGACAGAAACAGAGAAGGAGACAGAGAATGAACATAGGACCGAGGGAACCAGGAGGAATCATAGACTTTCCTCCACCGGCTTGGAAATGACATCCCGGCATTTTGTGACATTCCATTCCAGACAGCGCCATCACACAGGCCATTCACCCTGGGGGAGGGTGGTTTCCACCGGGATGTGTGACCAGGATTCAGGGGTGCCGGGGGCCACTGTGGGGACTGCCCAGCACATGGGCACAGGCAAGGCCCTGGGACATGAGCCTAACCCTAATGGGAGCCTCTGGAAGTCTCTGTTGTGAGAGGACAAGGTCAGAATCAGTTCATTACTACATTCCCACGGGGGCTGCGACACAGGCAGGAGGGGTGTGGCTTTGCCTGGACCCCAGAGCAGACCCAAGCCCTTCTGTGCTGTGTTCCATGCCAAGCCCAGCTCCTGGTTCATCCTTGCAATGCCAAGTATGCACCAGCCTCCTGTGAAGGCAGGTACGGAACATTTGTAGAGGTCCTACCCCTGATGGCGTCCCTAGAAATAGAAGCCAGAATACACCGATGTGCAGATGGGCAGCCTGGGGAGGCCCTGAGAGGCACGGGGTCTGTCCAGGGTCACAGCCCTGGGCACGCACACGAGCCCGGTCAGAACCCAGCTCTGTGCCCTCACAGTGGGGACACTGGCTGCACCCAGGCCTCCCCGGGGGCTGTGGGTGGGCTGTGTGGGTGTCACTGTATGGATGGGTCCTGGGAGGAGGGTGAGCCTTGAGCAGCGGGGGAGGGGGGCCCTCGGGGGGCTCTTGTGTGAGAAAGAAGTTGGGTAAGGGACCCCAGGTAGTGGTGACCTCACTTCCTTGACAAGAGAGCCCAACAGAATTTGGAACCCCAGTAACCAGGCACCGACATTCCACAGACAGCCCCCTGCCCAGCTCATTTCGTTGGAGATCCTCAAACCAAGATGTTCATATGGTGCCTGCCGAAGTCCGGAGTCTGCAGACGGAAGAAAGCGTGCCCTGCAGACGCGGTCCCCCGCTGTGGATTTCATGTCAGGGCTCTCCACCGCCTATGGTCATTTGGCCGGAAGCACAGAAAGATAACACCAGGAGGCCCAGAGCCGGCCACCCAGCCCCACTCGCTCTGATCTGAACTGTGTAGCCCCAGGTGCCCTCCCTGTGTGTGTGTCTGTGTCTGTGTGTGAGTGTGTGTGTGCGTGTGCCTGTGTGTGAGTGTGTGTGTGTGTGTGGATGGGGGTGTGTGTCTGTGTGAGTGTCTGCGTGTGTGTCTGTGTCTGTATGTGAGTGTGTGTGTGTGTGTGCACGTGTGTGGATGGGG
>NW_027407993.1:0-1385 GCF_003265705.2 Callorhinus ursinus | reverse complement strand
TCCCAGAAAGGAACCGCACCATTAGAAACTCAAGGCAAAACTTTCCGAGTAGGAGAACTCTGGGTGCCCATCCCAGCGAATGCCACTTTCAACGGCCCCTACCCACAAACCCTGAGCTTCACACTCACCCGAAATCCCACACCCCCAACTCAGATCGCCCACCCCCCAAAGCTTGCCAAAGCGTGGACAGATCAGGGATGAAATGACCCTAGGCTGTAAGTCTATCCCTAGGTTGGCTTCTGAGTTTCTGTCCCCAGAAGCCTGCCTCCAAAGCCCCAGGGATGGCAATACCTGAGCGACATAAAAAGACTCAGCTTGCCGAAAAGAATTCAAACACACTACTTGCAACTCCGGAGAGCGTTCAGAACCCAAGAACTCTGAATGCCCACCCAAGCCAACAGACAAATTTGGCGCCCTATGGAGGCCAACCAAGATCCTGACACTCACCCTGACACACGCCCTCTAGACAAACCTCACTGAGCAGGCTACAGTGCTTGCACGTCAGGCCTGCCGTGTCCCCAGATCCTAACCGTCACCGTACGGAAGTATCTGAGGGATCTGTCCGCGAAGGCTGGCTCCATCAAGACCAGAAGACTCAGCCTGTCACCCAGAAGGAAAACACGCCATTTGGAACTTAGGAAAGTGTTCAGAGCAGGAGTACACGGCATGCACATTAAAGCACACCTGCACTTTCATTGGCCCCCTTGCCGCAAACCATGAGCTTCACACTCATCCCAACACATGGCCTCAATTCAGACCCCCGGGATGCTAGCCATAGTGCCCGTAGATTCAGCCTGCCACGCCCCTAAGGCCCTACCATAACCTAGGTTTGCTTCTCAGGAGTCGGTCCTCAGAGGCCTGTTTCCAAAGCCCCAGGAATTGGGACCACCTGAGAAGTACCAGAAGACTCAGCCTACACCCAGAAGGAAACCTCACCATTTGGACTCCAGAAAGCATTCATGGTAAGAGAAACCCGCATGTCCACCCCATCAATCTCCCACATTCAGTGGTCGGGCCTAAAATCCTGGGCCTGGCACTCACCTTGACCCATGCCCACAACTCGGCTCCCTGGGAAGCTCACCACTGTGTTGGTAGATAGGGCCTGCCACGCACATAAGCCCTAACCTTAAACCTATTTTGCCTTGTGAAGGGTCTGTCCCCAAGGGCCTTCCTCTAAACTCCAGGAACTGGGGACCACTGAGCAATACCAGAGGACTCCGACTGACGCACAGAAGGAAACCTTGCCTTTCGGAACTCCTGATGCCCATCCTAGCGAACCCCCAATTTCAGCGGCCCCCTGGCCAAAATCCCTGGCAGGACATTCATCCTGATAAACGCCCTCAAATCAGTCCCCTGGAAAGCCTGCCACAGTGCTAGCAGATCGG
>NW_027407992.1:0-1385 GCF_003265705.2 Callorhinus ursinus | reverse complement strand
TTAGGGTATATTTTGATCTGTTAGAAGAAACTGTATCTCAAAATTTTAAAGAGAGAACAACTTATATATATATGCCAAAAATAAGGGTAACTACTCTGAAGGAATAAAATATGACTCTAAAAATGAAAAATAAAAAATGTTTTTTTTTTAAAAAGGGATTGATAAGATGTTGGTTGAAAAAGGGAAAAAGAAAAATAAAAAATAAACAGTTAACAAAAATTAACTTTGATGAACTAATGAATCATGGTAAAAAAAAAGCCATGAATTCTATGTGCAGTATTTCCCTAGCTCAGGACTTCTCCCGTTCTCCTTGATCGGTAAACTTGGTCTTGCCTTGCTGGCTGTTCGTGCTGATCTTCTGGGGGAGGGGCCTGTTGCTGTGGTTTCTAAATATCTTTGCCGGAGGCTGAATTGCCCCGCCCTTGTCGGTCCGGGCTAAGGAAGCTGCTCGGGTTTGCTCTCAGGAGCTTTTGTTCCCTGCAAGCTCTCGGTACAGCTTTGGAGGACCAGGGCGAAAATGGTGGCCTCCCAATCTCCACCTGGAGGAGCTGAGAACTCGGGGCCCCGCTCCTCAGTGCGCCCCCAGAGAAAGGCAGTCAATCACTTCCGTGTCCCCGGTCTCCGGCCGCACCCCGTGCTCACCCGGCCTGTGACCGAGCGTTGCTATCTCTGGCACCCAACCCCGTGTGGAGTCTCCAAACCCAGCAGATCCCTGCGGTGCATTCCCGCACTGCTCCTCCCTGGGGAGAAAGGGGAGTCTCCCCAGCTCTGCCGCTTGTTGGGTCCCTGCTGGAGGATCAGTGGCCCGACTGTCACCGATCACAGTTTATGGCAACCCGGAACTGAGAGCCCGCGCCTGGGCTCCGTCTCTGCAGCCGGCTTCCCCGCTCCGATCCCTGGGAGCTCTGGCACACTGAGGCACCCCCGGTCTTTCTGTGACCCCGAGGGTCCTGAGACCACACTGTCCTGGGAGGGTCCCACCCCCCGCTTAGCCACTGCAGCAACGTCCTTCAGCAGAGCCGACTTCTAAAAGGTCCGATTTTGTGCTCCGCGGCTCTATCACTTGCCAGAAGCGGCCGACGGAGGCTCCTTCCCCGCATCTATCCTCCCGAATATCGCCTCGGATTCACTTCTCCGCACGTCCTACCTTCCAGTAAGTGGTCGCTTCTCTGTTCAGAGAGTTGTTGCTACTCTCCTCTTCGATCTCCTGTTGAGTTCGTAGGTGTTCAGAATGGTTTGATCCCTATTCAGCTGAATTCCTGAGACCAGACGAAATCCAGGTCTCCTACTCCTCCGCCATCTTGCTCTGCCCCCCCATATAAGATTTTTCAATGGTCCCTTGGCCCCTCTGATGAAGAAGTGATATGAACATATAAGATACTTAG
>NW_027407991.1:0-1385 GCF_003265705.2 Callorhinus ursinus | reverse complement strand
ATGTTAATCACCATACATTACATCATTAGTTTTTAATGTAGTATTCCGTGATTCATTCTTTGTGCATAATAACCAGTACTCCACGGAGAACGTGCCCTCTTTAATACCCATCACCAGGCTAACCCATCCGCCTACCCCCCTCCCCTCTAGAACCCTCAGTTTGTTTTTCAGAGTCCATCATCTCTCATGGTTCATCTCCCCCTCCTGTTATCTTCTTCTTTTTCTTTTTTCTTAACATATATTGCATTATTTGTTTCAGAAGTACAGATCTGTGATTCAACAGTCTTGCACAATTCACAGCACTCACCATAGCACATACCCTCCCTAATGTCTATCACCCAGCCACCCTCTCCCTCCCACACCCCACCACTCCAGCAACACTCAGTTTGTTTCCTGAGATTAAGAATTCCTCATATCAGTGAGGTCATATGATACATGTCTTTCTCTGATTGACTTATTTCACTCAGCATAACACCCTCCAGTTCCATCCACGACGTTGCAAATGGCAAGATCTCATTCCTTTTGATGGCTGCATAATATTCCACTGTGTATATATACCACTTCTTCTTTATCCATTCATCTGTTGATGGACATCTTGGCTCTTTCCACAGTTTGGCTATTGTGGACATTGCTGCTATAAACATCGGGGTGCACGTACCCCTTTGGGTCCCTACATTTGTATCTTTGTGGTAAATACCCAGTAGTACAATTGCTGGATCGTATGGTAGCTCTATTTTCAACTGTTTGAGGAACCTCCATACTGTTTTCCAGAGCGGTTGCACCAGCTTGCATTCCCACCAAAGGTGTAGGAGGGTTCCCCTTTCTCCACATCCCCGCCAACATCTGTCGTTTCCTGACTTGTTAATTTTAGCCATTCTGACGGGTGTGAGGTGGCATCTCATGGAGGTTTTGATTTGGATTTCCCTGATGCTGAGTGATGTTGAGCACTTTTTCATGTCTGTTGGCCATTTGGATGTCTTCTTTCGAAAAATGTCTGCTCATGTCTTCTGCCCATTTCTTGATTAGATTATTTATTCTTTGGGTGTTGAGTTGGATAAGTTCTTTATAGATTTTGGATACTAGCCCTTTATCTGATATGTCATTTGCAAATATTTTCTCCCATTCTCTCGGTTGTCTTTTGGTTTTGTGGACTATTTCTTTAGCTGTGCAAAAGCTTTTTATCTTGATGAAATCCCAATTGTTCATTTTTGCCCTTGCTTCCCTTGCCTTCAGCGATGTTCCTAGGAAAAATTTGCTGTGGCTGAGGTTGAAGAGGTTGCTGCCTGTGTTCTCCTTTAGGATTTTGATGGACTCCTGTTTCACATCTAGGTCTTTCAAACATTTGGAGTCTATTTTTGTGTGTGGTATAAGGAAATGGTCCAGTT
>NW_027407990.1:757-1385 GCF_003265705.2 Callorhinus ursinus | reverse complement strand
TTTCCTTTGGGAAGCTCTCTCCTGAGTGAGCAAAGGATGCCATGATCATACAGGAGAGAAAAACCCAAAGCTGGGAGAGCTATCCATGGGAATCAAAGCCATAGATAACACTTTAAGAGAATGGGTTGGAAACCTAAATTCATACAAATGGCTTTTAACAAAAGCAAGAACAGTAATAAATAACTCTCCACGAAAGAGTTTAGCCTAACAAATTCCTTGACAATGTCTGTGGAAGAATATCAATGTTTTTGTTTTTTATTATTTTTTAAATCAATTTTTTAAATTTTGTATACAAGATGGACAAGATTAGAAGACCTTTCCCGAGGACCAAGGCTCCCTGGACATGGCACTGCATGAGGAGGGAGTTGGGAGCAAGGGAGGAGATCCAGGCCCTGGGCACAGAGGAGTCCTAGGCTGAGGTCCTCCAGCGTGAGCAGAAGTTCTCCCTACTGGAGGAGCAGGTGGGGATGGAGGTATCAGGGGCAGGCTGAGATCCATGAATTTCATAACTTCTTTGGCCAAAATCAGGGCTTCCTGGAAGGTTTTGCCTTCCAGGCCTCCTGTTCAAAGGGGAGAAGTGGCCACACATGCCCACCCCAGGAGGACATAGAAAGGAAGCTGGGCTGTT
>NW_027407990.1:0-657 GCF_003265705.2 Callorhinus ursinus | reverse complement strand
AAATTTTCATACCTTCAAATAAAAAGGAAATGTGGTCCATTGGGAGGACCATGGCCAGGAAAGGAATGTGAAAATATGGGGACAAATGATACAATTTACTTTACTTTCCTAGCTTTTTCTACGCTCAAGGGAATGATCTTCCTTATTCTGTGCCCAGTGCCCAGCATCATGCCTGGCAATACTTAAGAAAGACAAGAAGCTTGAAGAAATGAGTATGCCCAGTTTTTTTCTAAGCATGGTTATGGTTCTAATTCTTTTCATTTTCGATCCAGAAAGATTAAGCTTTGAATCTAAGCTCTCTCATTTGTAGCTCAGGATTTCGGGCAATAATATCAATAACAGTAAAATTAAGAGACAGTATTTCTCTAATGTTTACTGTGTACTAGAAACACTGCTAAGGGTTTGTGCTGACATTTCGATTTTCAAAAACATAAATGAGGTGGGCAGTGCTCTCTCCATGCTGTAGATGAGGTGACTGTGAATCAGAGAGGCTCCGGAATGACTCAATGTCACACAGCTAGGAGGAGGTGGAGCTATGATGTGTACCCAGGCCCACTAGGCTCTATAGTCTCCTTTCATGCACCATGTTGTAGCGCTGCTACGTGCTAAGGTAAACCCAACTGATGTCACTTTCCTCATCTGTAAAACAGGAATAAA
>NW_027407989.1:0-1385 GCF_003265705.2 Callorhinus ursinus | reverse complement strand
CAAGATTTCATTCTTTTTTTATGGATGCGTAGTATTCCAGTGTGTGTGTGTGTGTGTGTGTGTGTGTGTGTGTGTGTGTGTGTACACATCTATCATCTCATTTATCAGTTTATCAATAGTTTATCATATATCAGTTTATCAACAGTATTCCAGTGTGTGTGTGTGTGTGTGTGTGTGTGTATACACACATCTGTCATCTCATTTATCAGTTTATCAACAGTTTATCATTTATCAGTTTATCAACAATATTCCCCTGTGCGTGTGTGTGTATATATATATACACACATCTATCATCTCATTTATCAGTTTATCAACAGTTTATCATCAGACACTTGTTTGCTTCCATATTGTGATATTGTAAGTAATGTTGCAAGAAGCACAGGGGTGCATGCATCCTTTTGAGTTATCATTTTCATATTCGTTGGGTAAACACCCAGTAGTGTGATTGCTGGATTGTAGAGTAGTTCTAGATTTAATTTTTTGAGGAACCTCCATCCTGTTTTCCATGGTGGCTGCAAGAGTTTGCATTCGCACCCACAGTACACGAGGGTTCCCCTTTCTCCACATCCTTCCAACACCTGTTGTTTCTTGTGCTGCTGCTGTTAGCCATTCTGACATTGTGAGGTAATAACTCATTTAGTTTTGATTTGCGTTTTCCTGACGATGGGTGATGATGAGCATCTTTTCATGTGACTGTTGGCCATCTGTAGTTCTTCTGTGGAGAAATGTCTGTTCATGTCTTCTGCCTATTGTTTAACTGGATTATTTGTTTTTTGGATGTTGAGTTGTATCACTTCTATACATTTTGAGCACTGTCCCTTTATTGCATATGATATTTGCAAATATCTTCTCCCATTCGGTAGGTTGTCTTTTTATTATTATTTTCATTGTTCTTGTGCTGTGTGGAAAATTTTTATTTGGATGTAGTCCCAGTAGCTTACTTTTGCTTTTGTTTCCTTTGCCTCAGGAGATACGTCTAGAAAAATGTTGGTATGGTCTATGTCAGAGAAATTAGTGTTTGCGCCCTCTTGTAGGATTTTTATGGTTTCAGGACTCACATTTAGGTCTTGAAACTATTTTGAGTTTGTGTGTATGGTGTAAGAATGCGGTCTAATTCCATTCTTCTGTGCATAGGTGTCCAGTTTTCCCAAGACCATTTGTTGTAGAGACTGTCCTTTGTCTTTTCGATATTCTTGCCTGCCTTTTGGGTTTATGTCTGAGCTTCTGTCCTGTTCCCTTGGTCACTGTGTCTATTTTTGTGCCAGTACCATACTGTTAGGATGACTACAGCTTGTAGTATAATTTGAAATCTGGAATTGTGACTCTTCCAGCTTTGTTTTTTTCTCAACATTGCATTGTCTGTTCATTATCTTTTGTGGTTTCAT
>NW_027407988.1:0-1522 GCF_003265705.2 Callorhinus ursinus | reverse complement strand
TTTGGCTGATTACTATTCCATGTCCTATTGAGCTGCACATTCTCTAACATGACCTCGGTAACAACAACAAAAAGAAAACAAACCCAGAGTAGAGAGTGGAAGGCCCTGGGATCAAAACAACACTTGAAATCACTGCCATTCATCAAAGTTCCAATATGTGCCAGGCACTGTGCAAGGTGCTTTCCATATATCACATGCATTCCTGCAGTCCTGCAAGACGGGGCTTATCAAACTCACTCACTTAACTCACTCACTTCAGAAAGAACCTGAGGCTCCTAGGACTTCGTCATTTTCCCAGGATCACGTGGCTAGTGAGTGACAGGGCAGCGACTAGAACCCGAGTCTGAATTCATGTAGAGTCCACGCTGTTTTCCACCCACTGCAGCCTGTGTTCAACCTTCCGAGTCCTACATCATTCCTGAGGAGAGCATGGTGTCTTCCAGGTGACAAAAAGAAAGATGCTGTGGCTAAGGTACTAAAAAACCTGTTGCTAAAGAAGGAAGGTGACAATGAGAATCAAACAGGTTTGGGGTACAGTCTGTGGGATTTATTAACCTAGAGTTCTTCTGCYTGAACCTCAGAGTTCTTTGAAAACTGACTGCCYGGGAGCTGGCATTTTTTCCAGACCTGGCACTTTCCCAAATTACAGCAGCCTTTCCCTGGTATTCCCCTGTGTGCTCTTCTGCCTCACTCTTGAACCTGGCCTGCTAACGTGCTCAGCACTGGTCCCCATGGAACAGCTAGGAATCACCTTCTTTCCCCCAACATAGAACCTTACTCTCTGTAGTAATCCTCTCGTCACTAAATGAAGAAGTGAATCCTCCCTGCTGAGATCACAGAATCGTTTGAAAATTAGATGTCATCCTGTACTTGAAAGTATCTGTCACACAGGAGGTGCTAGAAAATTTCAAAGAATTCCAAGGCAAACTGACCTCAAAAACTCCTCCCCTGGGATGCCTGGGTGGCTCAGTCAGTTAAGCATCTGCCTTTGGCTCAGGTCATGATACCAGAGTCCTGGGCTCGAGTCCCACATCAGTCTCCCTGCTCAATGGGGAGCCTGCTTCTCCCTCTGCCCGCTGCTCCCCCTGCTTGTGCAATCTCTTTCTCTCTCTCTCTCTCTCACTGACAAATAAAAAAAATCTTAAAAAAAGAAAATCCTCCCAGCAATAAAGTCAGTCATAACAAATTATAATAGTTGCATTTGGTTAAGACCCTACTGTGTAACAATACATGGGAGAAACTGTAGTGTTCATCCATAGTGTGTCTTGCTTTCCTTCCAGAATACAGGGGACACCACCTTGCCAGTCCCCTTGTAGTTAGGGAGGGTTGTGTGATGACCCTTTGCCAAGGAGATGTGAGCAGAAGCATTGTTTCTCACGTCCAGGTGTTGGCGAGCCAGTGTGTCCACTCCATGCTGTCTCCCTTGATTCACCAGCAAACATGGTGACCCCGTGTTGAGATAGGGGAGCCACAAGATGAAAGCAACCTGGACCCAGGGTCTAGGAAAAGCAGAGGGCCCCTG
>NW_027407987.1:0-1386 GCF_003265705.2 Callorhinus ursinus | reverse complement strand
TAGGGGTAAGTGTACGGGTTAGGGTATGGGTTAGGGTATGGGTTAGGTGTTAGGGTTAGTGTACGGATTAGGAGTTAGGGTTAGAGTTAGGGGTTAGGGTTAAGGGTTAGGTTTAGGGTATGGGTTAAGGTACCGGTTATGGTACGGGTAAGGGTACGGGTGCTCTGGACTCTGCTGACACTGTCACAGTGTCCACAGGAGAAGGGCGGCCCACGTGAGTGCTCACTGGCTCATTGTGTCAAATCACGCTAGAGCAGAGGGGCAGCTTCAGCACGGAGTCTCAAACTCTGCATCCGTTTGTGTTCTAGTCTTCCAGCAAATACACCATAGGCTCTTGCACTCACCAGGTAAGACATGGCTCTGCCTTCTAGGAGCGGGCAACCTGGAAAGTGGACGAGATTAAGACAAAGTACACAACATAGTGATCTCCTGAAAATCGTTTTTGAGTGGCTGAAGGCCTGAGGAAGAATGGGTCTATTTGGTGTCTCCCTGTGCTACCCTTCTGGCCTCAGTTAAGGGTAGACAGAGGGATGTATGTATTCAGTGCCACACTGGATGACTGGGGACTTCCTCTGGGGCTGGGAGGACCACCGCTCAGAAGGTAGGATCAGTGCTGTGCTAGAAGCCCAGGGCTTTCTAAAGGCATGTGAAGCTGGGTATGAACTGGTGAGGTGGCCTGAGCAGGTGTGACCCAGGAGTAAGCAGGGCAGGGCAGAACTCCTGGGCCTCCACCTGTCCTGGGGTTAGGACCTCTGGTCCCTGGAGACCTCCCCTTGATGGCCCTCCAACAGCCCTGAGAACAAGCCCTATAGGGAAGGTAGTCTACCTCAGGAGACTGCAGTCCTGGGGAGCGGGCTGGGGCCCGCCGTGTTGAGCATCCCCTTCCTCTTACCATCTCTGGGCTCAGATAGGCAAGCCTCACCTGTGATACAGGTCTTGATTTTCCCATGGCTCTTTCCTCAGGGGTCCCCCTGACACTTGTTGTTTGCCCTTAGTGCAGGGTCCTGAAACACTCTGTGGACGCCACCTATGAGGACCAGGGCCCAAGCCCTGGGTACTGCATGGAGCTGTTCATCTTCTACATCGTCTACTTCATGGTCTTCCCCTTCTTCTTCGTCAACATCTTTGTGGCCTTGATCATCATCACCTTCCAGGAGCAGGAGGACAAGGTGATGTCTGAATGCAGCCTGGAGAAGAACAAGGTGGGTGGCTCCCTCTTCTGCCCCATGTGCACGTGTGCACTGGATGCTCTACTGGGCTCCCCTGATGGGCTCCAGAACCACTGGAGTTCCCTTCCGCATGGGACTCGCTCATCACTGCATAGCTGGTGGCCAGCACAGGGGCAGGGAGAGACCGAGTGTGGCTGGTCAGGGCTGCCTGCGAGGA
>NW_027407986.1:0-1386 GCF_003265705.2 Callorhinus ursinus | reverse complement strand
AACATTGTGAAGATGTCAATGCTACCTAGAGCAATCTACACATTCAATGCAATCCCCATCCAAATACCATCCACTTTTTTCAAAGAAATGGAAGAAATAATCCTAAAATTTGTATGGAATCAGAAAAGACCATGAATTCCCAGAGGAATGTTGAAAAAGAAAAGCAAAGCTGGTGCATCACAATTCCGGACTTTCAGCTCTATTACAAAGCTGTCATCATCAAGACAGTATGGTACTGGCACAAAAACAGACACATAGATCAATGGAACAGAATCGAGAGCCCAGAAATGGACCCTCAACTCTATGGTCAACTCATCTTTGACAAAGCAGGAAAGAATGTCCAATGGAAAAAAGACAGTCTCTTCAACAAATGGTGTTGGGAAAATTGGACAGCCACATGCAGAAGAATGAAAGTGGACCATTTCCTTACACCGTCCACAAAAATAGACTCCAAATGGTTGAAAGACCTAAACGTGAGACAGGAGTCCATCAAAACCCTAAAGGAGAACACAGGCAACAACCTCTTCGACCTCAGCCGCAGCAACTTCTTCCTAGAAACATCGCCAAAGGCAAGGAAAGCAAGGGCAAATATGATCTATTGGGATTACATCAAGATAAAAAGCTTTTGCACAGCAAAAGAAACAGTCTACAAAACCAAAAGACAATCGGCAGAATGGGAGAAAATATTTGCAAATGACATATCAGATAAAGGGTTAGTATCCAAAATCTATAAAGACCATATCAAACTCAACACCGAAGAACAAATGATCCAATCAAGAAATGGGCAGAAGACATGAACAGACATTTTTCCAAAGAAGACATCCAAATGGCCACAGACATATGAAAAAGTGCTCAACATCGCTTGGCATCAGGGAAATCCAAATCAAAACCTCAATGAGATACCACCTTACCCCAGTCAGAATGGCTAAAATTAACAAGTCAGGAAATGACAGATGTTGGCGGGAATCCAGAGAAACGGGAACCCTCCTACACTGTTGGTGGGAATGCAAGCTGGTGTAGCCACTCTGGAAAACAGTATGGAGGTTCCTCAAACAGTTGAAAATAGAACTACCCTACAATTCAGCCATTGCACTAATAGGTATTTACCCCAAAGATACAAATGTAGGGATCCGAAGGGGTACGTGCACCCCAATGTTTATAGCAGCAATGTCCACAATAGTCAAACTATGGAAAGAGCCAAGATGTCCATCGACAGATGAGTGGATAAAGAAGAGGTGTTATATATACACAATGGAATATTATGCAGCCATCAAAAGGAATGAGATCTTGCCATTTGCAACGACGTGGATGGAACTGGAGGGTGTTATGCTAAGTGAAATAAGTCAATCAGAGAAAGACATGTATCATATGACCTCACTGATATGA
>NW_027407985.1:0-1386 GCF_003265705.2 Callorhinus ursinus | reverse complement strand
CTTTTGGGTTTTCCACATAGAGTATTACGTCATCTGCGAAGAGTGAGAGTTTGATTTCGTGTTTGCCGGTCCGATGCCTTTTATTTCTCTTCATTGTCTGATTGCTGAGGCTAGGACTTCTAGTGCCATGTTGGACAACAGTGGTGAGAGTGGACATCCCTGCCGTGTTCCTGACCTTACGGGAGAAGCTCGCAGTTTCCCCATTGAGAATGATACTCACCGTGGAGTTTTCATAGATGGCTTTTATGGTTTTGAGGTATGTGCCCTCTATCCCTGCACCATGAAGAGTTTTGATCAAGAAAGCACTCTGTACTTTGTCAGATGCTTTTTCTGCATGTATTGAGGGGATCATATGGTTCTTGTCCTTCTTTTTATTAATGTAGCATATCACATTGATTGATTTGCGGATGTTGAACCACCTTTGCAGCCCAGGAATAAGTCCTACTTGGTCGTGGTGAATAATCCTCTTAATGTACTGTTGGCTCCTATTGGCGAGTATCTTGATGAGAACTTTTGCATCTGTGGTCATCAGGGATACTGGCCTATAATTCTCCTTTTTGGTGGGGTCTTTGTCTGGTTTGGGGATCAAGGTAATGCTGGCCTCATAGAGTTTGGAAGGCAGCTATGCTCACCGGTATACCACCAACGCCTGCTATAGAGTTTGGAAGTTTCCTTCCATTTCTATTTTTTGAAACCGCTTCATAAGAATAGGCATTAATTCCTCCTTAAATGTTTGTTAGAACTCCCCAGGGAAGCCATCTGGCCCTGGAGTTTTGTTTGTTGGGAGATTTTTGATTACTGCTTCAATTTCCTTGCTGGTTGTGGGTCTGTTCGTGTTTTTTTGTTTCTTCCTGTTTCAGTTTTGGTAGTTTGTACGTCTGTAGGAATGCATCCATTTCGTCCAGATTGCCTGATTTGTTGGCTTATAGTCGTTCATAATATGTTCTTAAAATTGTTTGTACTTCCTTGGTGTTGGTTATGATCTCTCCTCTTTCATTCATGATTTTATTGATTTGGATTCTTTCTCTTTTCTTTTTGCTAAGTCTGGCCATGGGTTTGTCGATCCTATTCATTCAGAGAACCAGCTCCTAGTTTCGTGGCTGTGTTCTACTGTTCTTTTGGTTTCTATTTCATTGATTTCTGCTCTGATCACTATTAATTCTCGTCTCCTGCTGGGTTTAGGCTTTATTTGCTGTTCTTTCTCCAGCTCCTTTAGGTTTAAGGTTAGGTTGTGTATTTAGGACCTTTCTTGTTTCTTGAGAAAGGCTGTTATTGCTCTATACTTCCCCCCCACCCCAGGACTGCTTTTGCTGCATCCCAAAGGTTTTGAAGTTATGTTTTCATTTTCCTTTGTTTCCATGAATTCTTTTAATCCTTCTTTAGTTT
>NW_027407984.1:0-1386 GCF_003265705.2 Callorhinus ursinus | reverse complement strand
TCTAAAGTCATGATTCTGAACTCTAGGTCCGACATCGTACTAATGTCCGTATTGAGTAGGTCCCTGGCTGACGGTACTACCTCTTTTTCTTTTTGCTGAAGTGATTTTTTTCGTCTTGTCATTTTGTCCAGAGGAGAATAGATGAATGAGAGAACAAAATGCTAACAGGTTAACAATGTCCCCAGCAAATATACTGTATACAAATCAGAAAAGACCTGAAACCAGGGGAAAAGAAAGGGAAAGAAAGAAAAAAGAAAGAGAAAAAAAAAGATAAAAACAAAAGCCCAACAATACAAAAAAAAATAATATAATCAATATGATCAGGCTAATGCATAGATCAGTGCCACACACTAGATTTTGGGTGTATTTTGGTCTGTTAGAAAAATGTGTCTCCTAAAATTTTAAAGGAAGAAAGATATATATGTACAAAGTAACAATTGATACAATGAAGGGATGGAAGATGACTGTAAAGATGAAAATTATAAAAGATTTTATAAAAGGAATTGATAAGATAAGAAGTTGTTTGAAAAAAGAACGCAGAAGTTTAAAAAAAAAAAATAAGAAGGAGAGAATGTGATCAGGCAGGAGAGTAGAACAAAGCCATACACTAGTGATTTAAGGTATATTTATCTGTTAGAAGAAACTGTATCTCAAAATTTTAAAGAGAGAACAACTTATTAAGGGTAATTACTATGAAGGGATAAAATATGACTCTAAAAATGAAAAATAAAAAATGTTTTTTAAAAGAAGGGATTGATAAGATGTTGGTTGAATAGGGGAAAAAGAAAAATTAAAAAAAAAACAGTTAAAAAATTAACTTTGAAAAACTAATGAATCATGGTAAAAAAAAGTCATGAATTCTATGTGCAGTATTCCCCTAGCGCTGGAATTCTCCCCTTCTCCTTGATCAGTAAACTTGGTCTTGGCTTTCTGGCTGTTCCGGCTGATCTTCTGGGGGAGGGGCCTGTTGCCGTGGTTCCCAAATGTCTTTGCTGGAGGCGGAACTGCCCCACCCTTGTCGGTCCCCGCTAAGCAAGCTGCTCGGGTTTGCTTTCATGGGCTTTTGTTCCCTGCAAGCTCTCGGTACAGCTTTGGAGGACCAGGGTGAAAATGGTGGCCTCACAATCTCTGCCCAGAGGAGCTGAGAACTCAGGGCCCCGCTCCTCAGTGCACCCCCAGGGAAAAGCAGTCATTCCCGTGTCCCCAGTCTCCGGCCGCACTCCGGGCTCACCCGGCCTGTGACCGAGCGTTTCTATCTCTCGCACCCGACCCCGTGTGGGGTCTCCAAACCCAGCCGATCCCTGCAGTGCGCTCCCGCGCCGCTCCTCCCGGGGGAGGAAGGGGAGTCTCCCCGGATCTGCCGCTTGTTGGGTCCCTGCTGGAGGA
>NW_027407983.1:0-1386 GCF_003265705.2 Callorhinus ursinus | reverse complement strand
CAGACACACAGGCCTCCCCAACGAGAGGGCCAGCCAGGTGTGTCATGGCCAGGTGTGCAAAGGGTACCTGCACACAGCACCTGAACGGCGAACGAGCCCTGCGGCAGATGTACACGAGACCCATGGCTCTGCACCTGACAGGGCCCCACATTCCCTCACCACAGGTGACTGCTCTGCGGCTCCAAAGTCCGCTGGGCCCCGCAACCACGCCCACCCTGGACGGCAGGACTTAGGGTGAAAGTCCAGGTGGATAGGACATCTGGGGACGCACAGGTCATTGAATACCGCCCACCCAGTTGGCCTGGAATGCAGACTCCCTCTCAGAGTCCAGCTAAGTGCAGGGCTGGACCAGTGGACCTGGAGGTATCAGTGGAGGCCGACTCAGGACAGGGAGATCTGTCCAACCCATTCCCTTCTCCTCTCCTCCTTCTGCCTTGTCTTCCTGGCAGGACCTGTGACGGACTTCCAGCCTGTCCTTGCCTGCAGCCCTGGCTGGGGTCAGAAGGGCGGGAAGGAGGCCGGGGGAAGAGGAGCCCACCAGCAGGATGCCCGAGTGTGAAGGGGGTCGTTACTGTAATGAGGGACTCTGTGTGCATTCAGGGATTTCAGCCCTTTTTAGACATGACCAGTGTTGCCAGGACTCTGCCCCTGTCCCATCTTTCACTCTCTTCAAGGCCCTGCATTCTCCCCAGCCCAGTCCTTGTCCACAACCTGTCCTCCCTCCGTCCCCAGGAAATCCAGGGGCTCTGGGGGCTGCAAAATCATTACAAGCTGGAACCGAGCCATCCCTATGGGGCCTGGTTCCGGGTCCTGCAGCCCCACAGTGAGGAGAGGTGAGGCCAGGCAGGAGCGGGGAGAGGGCAGAGTGGACTCTCCCTGGGGGCCATGGCTCCCTGGTCAGTGCAGACCCTGTTGTGTGCTGGCCCCTAAGGCACCCAGATTCCAGCTCCCAGGCAGGCTCCGGGAGGGAGAGCAGTGCGGTTCCTGCTAGCTCAGACATGTCACTCTCTCCTGTAGCTACAGCCTGTCCCACCAGCTGGACTCCCCTCCTAGTCAGCCAGCTCACCTTCAGGGTCAAGAACAGGCTATCATGAAGGTCAGGGGCCAGTGCATGGCCAGTCAGGTAGGGGAAGGCTCGCTCTGAGCTCAGGGTGTCTCTGGCTGGGCTAGCAGGGGCTCTGGAGGGCCGGCCTTCCAGATTCTCTGCTGAGCAGCCCTGGGTTAGGGTGATGGTTAGGTTTAGGTTGAGGGTGAGGGTGAGAATTAGCGTTAGGGTTAGGGTTTAGGGTTAGGGTTTAGGTTAGGATTTAGGGCGAGTGTGAGCGGTGAGGGTAAGGGTGAGGGTTAGTGGTAGGGGTAGGGTTTAGGGGTAGGGCTTAGGTTTAA
>NW_027407982.1:448-1387 GCF_003265705.2 Callorhinus ursinus | reverse complement strand
CCCCTAAGGTCAGGAACGCGGCAGGGATGTCCACTATCACCACTGCTCTTCAACATAGTATTAGAAGTCCTAGCCACAGCAATCAGACAACAAAAAGAATCAAAGGCATCCAAGTCGGCAAAGAGGAAGTCAAACTCTCACTCTTTGCAGATGATATTATACTGTTTGTGGAAAACCCAAAAGACTCCACCCCAAAACTCCTAGAACTCATACAGGAATTCAGTAAAGTAGCAGGATATAAAATCAATGCACAGAAATCAGTGGCATTCCTATACACCAACAACAAGACAGAAGAGAGACAAATCAAGGAGTTGATCCCATTTACAATGCACCCAAAAACATAAGATACCTAGGAATCAATTTAACCAAAGAGGCAAAGGATTTGTATGCAGAAAACTATAAAATACTCATGAAAGAAATTGAAGAAGACAGAAAGAAATGGAAAAACGTTCCATGCTCATGGATTGGGAGAACGAACATTGTGAAGATGTCAATGCTACCTAGAGCAATCTACACATTCAATGCAATCCCCATCAAAATACCATCCACTTTTTTCAAAGTTTTTTTTTTTTTTAATCCTAAATGTTTTATGGAAGCAGAGAGACCCCGAATAGCCAGAGGAATCTTGAAAAAGAAAAGCAAAGCTGGCGGCATCACAATTCTGGACTTCCAGGTCTATTACAAAGCTGTCATCATCAATACAGTATGGTACTGGCACAAAAACAGACACATAGATCAATGGAACAGAATCGAGAGCCCAGAAATGGACTCTCAGCTCTATGGTCAACTTATCTTTGACAAAGCAGGAAAGAATGTCCAATGGCAAAAAGACAGTCTCTTCTACAAATGGTGTTGGGAAAATTGGACAGCCACATGCAGAAGAATGAAACTGGACCATTTCCTTACACCACACACAAAAATAGACTCCAAATGGTTGAA
>NW_027407982.1:0-348 GCF_003265705.2 Callorhinus ursinus | reverse complement strand
AATCAAAACCTCAATGAGATACCACCTCACACCCGTCAGAATGGCTAGAATTAACAAGTCAGGAAACGACAGATGTTGGCGGGGTTGCGGAGAAACGGGAACCCTCCTACACTGTTGGTGGGAATGCAAGCCGGTGCAGCCACTCTGGAAAACAGTATGGAGGTTCCTCAAACAGTTGAAAATAGAGCTACCATACGATCCAGGAATTGCACTACTGGGTATTTACCACAAAGATACAAATGTAGGGATCCGAAGGGGTACGTGCACCCCAATGTTTATAGCAGCAATGTCCACAATAGCCAAACTGTGGAAAGAGCCAAGATGTCCATCGACAGATGAATGGCTAAA
>NW_027407981.1:324-1387 GCF_003265705.2 Callorhinus ursinus | reverse complement strand
AAAGTCAGGGGAGAGGGAAAATCCTCTCAGACTTGGTGGGAGTCAAAGCAGGAGTCAAACCCCCCGTGACGTGAGGGGGTTACTGGGCTGGCGGCATCCAGGCCGTGGCTAGAATACGGGGATGAGCATGCAGGAGGCAGGGCCGTGGCAGGCAGCTCCGCAAACCTCACCGGGGTCTGCAGAAATCCCTGGTTTGAGGGAGGCTTTGTGGCAGCCCACTCCCTTCAGTGTGCCTGCTCCTTATTACCCCGGCCCTCTCCGAAAGCTTGGGGCGTGGGGGCCCAGCGTGCCCCTTTCGGCTGCCTGGCTACCCCCAGGCTCAGCAGTCCTGTTACCCTGCCCTGGGGACCATGTGCTCCCTTAGAGCACGCTCCGTGCAGGCATCTGGGACCTGCTACCCCCCGGCGGCATCCCTGGCAGGCAGCCAGTTCTACCCTGAACCCACCAAACAGCAGACGGGCAATCCGTGTGCGCAGGGGTCAAATCCAGGTCTTGCCCACAGACCACAGAGGGGCGGTCTCGGTCCCAGTGAACACAGCCCTGCTGGCCCCATGACCCCCGTTCTGCTGGGGTACGTGGGTGTGCAGGGAACCGGCCACCTTGGAGGAGGGCACTGCCCGCTGGTGTACTTCATAGGGTCGTGTGTGTGAGACGGTGTTAACACACCGGCAAACGGGATGGGACGCCTGAGCTGCACACCAGGCACAGGGACAAGCCAGGCAGTGGGTGAGGAACCCAGCATTCCCTCTGTGCTACACGGCCCTGTGAGGAATGAGCTTCCACAGTGTCGGATGGACAGACAGCAGATTCAAGTCATCGGGCCAACATCACAGAACCAGTGCTTTCTTCACAGAACTGCTTCCAGACAGGAGGGAACGTCATGACGACGTCTTTTCAGCTCACCACATGTACACATATGTCTTTATGGCTGAGCAGTTGTTTCTGGGCGGGCCCCTGCAGCTCTGGGCTCACCCTGACCCCACAACTACCAGCACCCGGCTCCCCAGCTCTCTGCAGAGCCCAGCTGGGTGTGCCCCAAGGGCTGCTTGCTAACAGGTGTTCA
>NW_027407981.1:0-314 GCF_003265705.2 Callorhinus ursinus | reverse complement strand
TTCTGCTGGCCCAGCCTGCTCCACACCAATGCAGATGGTCTGAGCTCACTCTTGGCCTCCTCCCACAGGGCCAGAGAGCTTCCCTCAAAGCTGCACTTATTGCTGACAACCCTTGGGAACTAAATATGTGGAAAGGATACATCCTCTCTCCAATTAGCTGCTTTTGTGGTGCCTCTGATCCTCTTCCCGTCTCAAGGGACCATTTTGTCTCTGTCTGTGGGAGGAAGTCTGTCAGCTCAGGGGGCTGCTGACATGTCTGTTCATTGTTGGCCAGCTCAGAGATCCCAAGGGGGCACCTAAAGCAGCAGTCTCTT
>NW_027407980.1:0-1387 GCF_003265705.2 Callorhinus ursinus | reverse complement strand
GGGGGTGGAAAACCATTTACCATGCTAATGGACACCAAAAGAAAGCTGGGGTGGCAATCCTTATATCAGACAAACTAGATTTTAAAACAAAGACTGTAATAAGAGATGAGGAAGGACACTATATCCTACTTAAAGGGTCTATCCAACAAGAAGATCTAACAATTGTAAATATCTATGCCCCTAACATGGGAGCAGCCAATTATATAAGGCAATTAATAACAAAAGCAAAGAAACACATTGACAACAATACAATAATAGTGGGGGACTTTAACACCCCCCTGACTGAAATGGACAGATCATCTAAGCAAAAGATCAACAAGGAAATAAAGACTTTAAATGACACACTGGACCAAATGGACTTCACAGACATATTCAGAACATTCCATCCCAAAGAAAAGGAATACACATTCTTCGTAGTGCCCATGGAACATTCTCCAGAATGGATCACATCCTAGGTCACAAGTCAGGTCTCAACCGGTACGAAAAGATTGGGATCATTCCCTGCATGTTTTCAGACCACAATGCTTTGAAACTAGAACTCAATCACAAGAGGAAAGTCGGAAAGAACTCAAATACTTGGAGGCTAAAGAACATCCTACTAAGGAAAGAATGGGTCAACCAGGAAATTAAAGAAGAATTAAAAAAATTCATGGAAACCAATGAAAATGAAAACACAACTGTTCAAACTCTTTGGGATACAGCAAAGGCAGTCCTGAGAGGAAAGTATATAGCAATACAAGGCTTTCTCAAGAAACAAGAAAGGTCTCAAATACACAACCTAACCCTACACCTAAAGGAGCTGGAGAAAGAACAGCAAATAAAGCCTAAACCCAGCAGGAGAAGAGAAATCATAAAGATCAGAGCAGAAATCAATCAACTAGAAACCAAAAGAACAGTAGAATAGATCAACGAAACTAGGAGCTGGTTCTTTGAAAGAATTAACAAGATTGATAAACCCCTGGCCAGACTCCTCAAAAAGAATAGAGAAATGACCCAAATCAACAAAATCATGAATGAAAGAGGAGAGATCACAACCAACACCAAAGAAATACAAACAATTATAAGAACATATTATGAGCAACTCTATGCCAGCAAATTAGATAACCTGGAAGAAATGGGTGTGTTCCTAGAGATGTATCAACTACCAAAATTGAACCAGGAAGAAAATAGAAAACCTGAACAGACCTATAGCCACTAAGGAAATTGAAGCAGTCATCAAAAATCTCCCAAGAAACAAAAGCCCGGGGCCAGATGGCTTCCCAGGGGAATTCTATCAGACATTTAAAGAAGAATTAATACCTATTCTCCTGAAACTGTTCCAAAAAATAGAAATGGAAGGAAAACTTCCAAACTCATTTTATGAGGCCAGCATTACCTTGATCCCAAA